>NW_016219807.1:0-1537 GCF_001687245.7 Rhagoletis zephyria
ATAGCAGTAAAAACACCACAGAACCAGACAAAAACGAGTACCAAAAAAACAAATGGAAATAAGCATTAACTAATTGCTGCCGAGGGGCAAAATGGATGGCTAGTTGGCAGTTTTGCATGAAATTGCACCTTATTAAATGCACCATAAAAGGAAGTGTTTTGTTTTTAACAACTGCATCAAGTTAGAAATTAAGTTTTTACCTGACAATGTGTGAGTCATTTACTTTCATATTACAAAAACATAAGTAGCAGTTTTAAGCATTTTATTTAATAAAAATAAACAGTTTAACAAACAATTTTGTTATTGATTTCATTTTGGCCTTTTATTTGTCATTGAACACTCAAACGTGCCTTAATTTATTACTAATCAAAGTAGAAGAGGCGATAAAATGATAGAGTGACCCGTCCATCAGTCAGTCATTCGGTCAGTAAGTCAATCACAGACAGCGAGCCACCAAAAACAATCGTGACTGCTTTAAAATAAATCCACTTGCACTCTCACTTTAAATCTATCCTCACTCATAAATTAGTCAATTACGTCATTTCCTCGTGTGTCTTTATGTCTGCTAATTAATATGATATTGCACAATGGATGATGAGTGTTAATTAAAAATAAAGCCAACACCGGCAACTTATCCAGGCGCAACTTGGGCAATGGCAGCAGCTGATGAGCACGCCAAGTCAACCAGGTAAATCTTTCACTGTGCTCTACTCTCGCTATTATTAGCAATGTCTTTTGTTGTTGTTTTTCTGAACACCTAAAGAAACGGCCACATGCTTTTCTTAAACGAACATTCAATTTAAAGTTGTAGGTAGCAGGTAAAAAGAGTATTTTTTTATTGAAAATGAAACACCGACCAACAAGTTGATCAACAGCAAGGCAGATATGATGCACTAACACATGCTCAATTAGCGGCAGCACATCAGGTTTTCTAGTGTCCATTGTTGCTGTCACAAAATGGTTTTCAATTAACAGTGGCCAATCTATCACACTGTTTAGTACTGAGCATCAGAATAGATTGCCTGAGAGAGTGCACCATCCTGAGTGCTGCAACTGATGGCGCTATTCAGTTTTAGTGCACTAGACTCACGTAATTTTTCCTTTTTGTTAATTGCCGCATCACTTTCTCTTGTTTGCAGCCCACTGTTGCTGATTTCTACTTTTCGCAGCGTTGTGGACCCTATACTTAATTGACCACACATTTTTGGCTTCACATTTTACATAATTTAGACATTTTCACTTCAAACGTNGCAAAAAAAAACTTTTGTAGATGTAGCCAAAAATGTGTGTTTTTCTAAATAAAAAGCTAATGAAATGCAGAGCAGAGTACGTGAAAAGTACGTGAATTATGATTAAAGAAGTTTCTACCTAGCACACACAAAATCGATCGACTGACCAACGTGTAATTTAGCCAATTGAGCACTTGTAAAGAAAAGCAGTAGAAAAACACACATTTTCTTTGTTCTTGTTTGCCGTCGATAAAGTTTGCATTTTCAACAGAAGACGTGCCAATCAGAGTGCCAACTGTGAAACTGCA
>NW_016219808.1:0-1537 GCF_001687245.7 Rhagoletis zephyria
AACTTCAGAATGAAAGTTGAAGCAAAAAAAAACAAGAAGGGGGCTAACAGGTTTCAATTAAAAATGAAAGTTTGTTTTTCTATGTTGCTACATACATATGTATGCCTGTACATATGTATGTATGTTCATTAGACCATACAACCACCTTAAAAGCAAACCAAAACAGTTCGACTTACACCCCTCCGTGAGTCGAAAGTATTTTTGCAGGGAAATTTCGCAAACAGTTTTTTTTTCATGGCTGAACCTAGGGCTCGCCGTTGTACATTTTTCGGTGACACCTACCTGGAATAATGAAAATAGTTCCTTAGCAAAAGTTTAATTAATTTTGAAGAACTTTAATTTACTGGCATTAGGGTGGTTGGAACTGAGATCTGGCGCGTAAGTACTAGAACTGCGTATTTGATGTCAAGAAGCTTTTCTTTAGTCTCAGTGGTGTACAGTGAATTTTTTTCCTGGTACGCTCTAATGTACACCTTCCCTAATTTTCTTTTCCGTAATAGCAACTATGCAAAGTTAATCATTAAACATCTAGATGAAAGCTTTACTAATCACCTTAATTTTTCACAGGCACAAAACGGCTTCTAGCAAAATAACGGTAGTTAGAAAAGTTAAGAAAAAGAGATTGGGGGTTTGCGTATAAATAAATTTGGCAAAGAAATAATGAACGCAGCAGCTTAGCTTAGTGGATAATTCGTTTGAATAATTAGGTACAAATGTATTTACATACGAGTACAAAATTTAAAGCATTAATTTATTTAATTAAACGAACTCGAGGTCATTGATTTTTCACAGTTGAAAAAATAAACAAAATTATTGTGCATTTCTCAGACGGTAATGTGACCAAAAAGAGTTGATGGCTCACGTATACATACATACATGCATACATACGTATATCGAAAAGCTGCTGAGCACAAGAATTATAAAACTCGATTTAGCCTCGGTTAACTTTGCAATCGTTGAGCAACTAAAATTTTCCATTAACTTAAATATATTATTAAGCTACACACACTACCAACACCCACTTACCTGTTCATCAACTGTGCAGCCACGGTCGTCCAGCAACTGTTGTTTCGAATCGCCCAGTCCATCGAGCGCCGCGCAGTCCACTACGCGCACACCCATCGAACCTGGTACTATGGCGCGTACNGAAATGTATTTACATACGAGTACAAAATTTAAAGCATTAATTTATTTAATTAAACGAACTCGAGGTCATTGATTTTCCACAGTTGAAAAAATAAACAAAATTAGTGTGCATTTCTCAGATGGTAATGTGACCAAAAAGAGTTGATGGCTCACATATACATACATACATGCATACATACGTATATCGAAAAGCTGCTGTGCACAAGAATTATAAAACTCGATTTAGCCTCGGTTAACTTTGCAATCGGTGAGCAACTAAAATTTTCCATTAACTTAAATATTTTATTAAGCTACACACACTACCAACACCCACTTACCTGTTCATCAACTGTGCAGCCACGCTCGTCCAGCAACTGTTGTTTCGAATCGCCCAGTCCATCGAGCGCCGCGC
>NW_016219810.1:0-1537 GCF_001687245.7 Rhagoletis zephyria
AATCGTAAATTGTGTAAAAATTGTTAATAGCAATCTGCCTTAAATTTATCATGGGGATCATAAATTAAGGCAGGGGTATAAAATACGTTAAATCCGCACTATCTGCATTAACAAAAAATATACATTGGAATATTTAAAATAAAACGATTCATATTTATTTTCTAATAAGANTATTTAATACTAACATAATGTAGTGGTTAATGTTTAAAAATGAATTCGCAATATGTCCGCAGCTCAGGTTGATTTGAAGAAATCCGTTTAAATTTTTCGAATTACATCTACTTGAATATAGGATAGGCAGGGTTGCATACAAAAGGTAGTTCCGTAAATATTTAAAATATGTTAGTTCATTCAATATTTACATCTGGGCCAATAAATAATAACAAATATAGCCGCAAAAACAATATTCGATTAAAACGAGTTTTTATAACCTCCCATAAAATTTCGATTAATTTAAAATACGAAAATAACGATATTTTTTCATGGAGAGGTATTTTTTTAATATACCTTGTTTATACCTACACAAGAACCGCATTAGCAGAAAACCGACTGGGCTCAACATATATTTCTTTACAACAGGGGCTTTGTACCGCACTCGATAAAGTCTTATTCAAAAGTAAACAAAATCTGCTATTTTTAAACGACATTTTTTTAATAAGTAATTTGCGCGGTTGACCGAAATGGAAACAAACAATAATTGTAATTTATTATAAGAATAATTCGAATTTAAAACGGGCTGTATAAAGAAAACCAGCCTATTGTCATTTCACTTTCCAATGGTGCTGATTGCTGCAAGAATTATTTAGCGATTTAGAGCATAATCAACACAATATATGCACATAAATATGTATTATTTCACAGATATCACGGTCAGCTTAGAAATACGTCACCAAAATTATACAAAATTTAAGTAGGAATTATTTTTATTATAACGTAAAGGCACTTTCTGACCCATTCTGATAAGTATATTTCTCCTAAAGTTAACCCATTTTATTTAATTTATCTCTCGTGAAAATATATATTTTATTTAAAATTTTCAGATATGTACATGAATTTAAATTTTTGCTTTAATTTTTGTATCATTTTAATATTTAATTAGATCCTTAAGATTAAAATAAGATAAAACGAAACAGCNAATTTTCAGATATGTACATGAATTTAAATTTTTGCTTTAATTTTTGTATCATTTTAATATTTAATTAGATCCTTAAGATTAAAATAAGATAAAACGAAACAGCACAGCAACCCTTTTCTGTTCATCTTGAGAACACAAAACCCTCTTTTGTTAAAATTCGGCGCTGCACAAAATCCTGGCGTTTATATTTTCCAACAAAATACCACTGCGCAACCCTGGATTTTCACGAAGCGTTTCATTCGGGTCGTAGTTTTGCAACTTCGGGCCATTCGGTGTTGTATGCCATGTTGGCTGCGATATTGTTCACACTGTCATCGCCATATTGAACACCCTGTCAACTTTCTGTCAACCCTAAGATATTTGGGGTGTTCACAGTTCGTTCCAAATTGTGTCTGAAAATGT
>NW_016219811.1:0-984 GCF_001687245.7 Rhagoletis zephyria
TATGAAATTAAAAAGTGACTCACCCCGTTCGTGGAGCTGCCCCAGGTGTACATGGATGCCATCTTAATTGGTCGCCCGATTAAACTTAGACTGGTNGAAAAGGAGTGCTCTTCAAGCACCCTCCACTTCCCGACCAGACATTCCGCATTCTCAGAGATAAGGGTAACGTCCAGAACTTCCCTTCGGGACTTTGTAATAAAAGTGGGGACGTTCCCCCTCTTTACAATAACAAGCTTAGACCTAAGTATGAAATTAAAAAGTGACTCACCCCGTTCGTGGAGCTGCCCCAGGTGTACATGGATGCCATCTTAATTGGTCGCCCGATTAAACTTAGACTGGTCGCTATTGTGTCCTCGTCACTAAATTGTGGAAGAAAGAAATACTTTAGTGTGGTACTTATCAAATGCACGTCCTTAGTTTCCCCGCTGAGGCTCCACTTACCAGTCTGTAGCCAGGCGCTTTCAGCCCACAAATGTTTTGTCCCGCCACCCCAGGTTCTTGGATTAGGACGATGGGNTTTGTCCAACGTTGGTTAATTTGCAGAAATGTTTCGGTCGGACTCTAGGTTCAATTTAATTTTGCAGCCTTTGGTTTTGAAAGCGTTTTCAGTTGTTAATTTTTTTGGTATTTACTAATTAATTCAGAAATTTATTGTGTCGTTAAATATTTCTCGAAAATCAGGATCGCCAATATATCATTTATATGATATTTTAATAACTAAATTTATTTAGTTTAAATTTTAAGTTTTTTATATGTTGAAAGTTTATTTATTAATAATCAAAAATTTTCTTTTCCAGAAATATATTTAATGTCGTTTGTAAATTGTGCAATGTACTCTAAATGTCGAATTTGTCGAGGTGATCTGTCTGATTTAGAATTTAGAATATTTGTTAAAGGTTTATGATCAGTGTAAACAGTGAATGTTCTACCTTCTAGAAAATGTTTAAAATGTTTGATTGAATTGTATATCGCTAGAAGTTCTCT
>NW_016219811.1:1010-1537 GCF_001687245.7 Rhagoletis zephyria
AATTTCTGTAGGAGATAATTTTCGTGAAAAATATGCAAGTGGTTCTAAAATGTTGTTACTCATTTGTTGTAAAACCGCACCAATTGCTACATTCGATGCGTCTACAGCAAGTGATACCTTGCCGTTTTTATCAAATGGGTAAGCAAAGTTTTCTGTGTAAAAAGTTTCTTCACATTTTCAAAAGCCGTAGTTGTATTTTCTGTCCAATTTAATTGTTTAAGTTTATTTTTAGTTGCTAATGTTAACATTTCGTGCAGAGGACTAAGTTCTGCTGCTAACATTTTAACATATCTGTGGTAATAATTCACCATACCTAGAAATTTTTGTAATTTATTTATTGAAAGTGGTTTTTCAAAATTAGTTATTGTCTCAACTCGNAATATAGACAAATACAAATTCCAAACCAGAAAATACTTCGTTAATAAAACGTTGAAATGTTTGTGCACTGTTTCGTAGACCAAAAGGTATCCGAACGAATTCAAACATTCCAAATGGAGTAGTAATTGCTGTTTTATGTATATCTTCTT
>NW_016219812.1:0-1537 GCF_001687245.7 Rhagoletis zephyria
AGTTTGTAAATGTACTGGAAAAGCGTATCTAGTAAAAAGATATAGTTTGTAACTATCTTCTAACTGATCTAAAATGAATGAGAAAAAAACAAAATTTTTTTTTATTCTCTTAATATGGGGATACATTAGTGAGAGTATTTGAGTGAGAAGCAACTTTTTCCGCCACGTATTGATATGGGGAGGTTAAGCAAACTTTTCATCGAAACCGGAGCCATTTTTTTTGTCCTCGTTAGTTCCTCAAAGTGTCTGATTTAGGAAGCAGTAAATACCATGATAAAAACATTACAAGGTAAATTCATTCTCTCATTTCATCGGCCATGATTTTTTTCTGACGTTTGCCAATATTTTAAAATCATATAAAACTGAAAATAAAAAAATTAAATTGTTCACAATTGTTGTTGTTTGAGATTGAAAATGAGATTGTGTGTGTGAGTTTGAGTTTTGATTTTNAAATACTACGGAGGTTGGTTATCTATGCACTGGAAGATACATACACATATACATACATAAATCTTTAGAGTTTACCGACTGAACCGCATACAAATGACATTTTCAGATGTACCAGATTAGCCTACCCTGTGAGTCAGACCAAGATGGATACAGCTAAACTCCAACCTAGTCGAACTTGTTACCAACAAGTACTCGCCTACTTAAACGATTTCTGAATTAATTAGGAGAGCAGAAGATATCTGGGCATTTTTGGTATACATACATAATATACGGTATCGGTCATATCAATAGCACGGCATTTCTAAGTTATATTGTTTGCCACTTATTTTTATTTATTTGTTTTTAAGAATTTTAAAATTCTCTCTTTGAAAACTTTGTAGAAAACTTAAAAAAAGGAAAAAAATAAAAATTCACCCAAATTTAAAACTTTTTACTCAGCGGTGTTAGATTTATTTTATTTTTTGGGTATACAGGTTTACAGCTTATTTTATATGTATTATCGTTGACTCTTAGAAGTTTTTTTGGTTCCATATAGGGAATAAACATAGTTTGTTTTTATGTGGAAGGAAACCGCAACACCTTCGGCCAAACGAATTCCAAAAAATCAATGATAATTTTTAGTCAATTGAAACGTGCCCCTTTTGGACAAAAATTTAATTGGTTACGAAAGTGTACAGTAAAAAAAATCAAACACTTCATAGGAAAAAGTTTAAAATTTGGGTGAAAATTTATTGCATTTTTATCTTTTAGTGGATTTGGTATTGAATGCTGATTGAAAATGTAAAAAAAAAGTCTTCTAAATATCATTTGATGTTCTTGATCCAAGCATTAAACATGGGAGCTATCGAAAGCTAAAACGCATCTCAACGTACCCGATAATATCAACAATACCCTTTATATTGATCAAATCTTGCATGCAGTGGACGGCCATTTTAAGGCATACTGTGGACCCTGAGCAAAAACCCTATAATTTTACCAAATCTGCGGCTTCGACTTCTTTACATTTGGCTTTGTCATTACCGACAAATTTTAAATTGTTTGCAACTGGCTTACAGATTTCATATATAAATAAATCATCTTTTTTTAA
>NW_016219813.1:0-1537 GCF_001687245.7 Rhagoletis zephyria
TCTGGCCTGATTGCTAGAAGCTAAGCAAACAAGTTCCGATGATTACTCTGGGTAAAATCATAGACAGACCGCAACGTTTATTCGGATTAGTTGATTAGAGTTGATAGACGGTAGTAATGTGGACTAACGAGCCGAGATATCGTAGGTTCGAGTCCCACAGCCAGTAGACTTTAAATTTTTCTTTATTCATTCAATTGTGACTTCTATATTTTTTTAACTTCTTTTTCAGTTAATTGTTGTTGACCTTTTTAATAAAATTAAACTCTAAAAATTTATACTTATAACTTATAAAAACAAAAAAAATTGTTGGCAATTGCTCTAACCGCGCATCAAATACCAATGAGCAATTGACATCTGCTCACGCGAATATCCGCTTGGAAGGAAAAGTAGGACCAGAATAAATAGTATAGCATAATGTCGGACAGGCAGCATTTGTCGGCAGTTGCAAAATTCACCTAAACCAAATCACTTAAACCACACTAGCAAGGCAGCCCAACGGAGCCTTGTGGTACATAGCCTTTCCATCATCCGTCCGAAGTAGTTTTAAAGGTCTCAGGTTTTCGACTGAAAGGAATCCAAAAGGTTCTTCACAACCTCGTAAAGAGTCTAACTCAGCAGTAATGCTAACATTTAAATATATTTTGTATATATATCTTCCAAATTCTTTATCTCTAACGCAACCTCACAACATGTGCGGAGTTTTATGTCGCACACTGTATGCTTATGAAAAAATGGTTTTTAATACACAGTCCATTTTCGAATAAACTCCCTGCCACACAACTACTGTCAAAACTCTTTTATTGCTTTGAGCCGGACTGCTAGGGTCGTTGATGCTTTGTTACTTACTACAATATATTTTGCAATATTTGAGTTTTTCAAATTAAAATTTACAGTTTCAATCCGGAAGTGTGCAGCGGACAGACAGGCTTATGTTGGCATTTATTATTCAAGGAGGATACAAAAAAAGTGTACAGAGTCCACAGCTAAAAGGAAAATATTGAAAGCTGAATTTTCACAGCTACACAGGGTAGGGGTGGCATGCGGTGGCAGGGAACGATAGCGAATAACAAAAGCTTAGCACCCCTTGGTTTGGACTTTTTAATATTTGTACTTTTAGGCTTTTCGCCGAGCCCAAAATGATGTGCGTATGTGCGTATGTGTTTTCACAAACTATTAACTCCCCGGACATTGACTTACAAATTCGTTAACTGTGTAGCCACTGAATACTGAATAATCGTACAAACATACATGCATACATACTGACGTACATTTGCACATAGTAAACCTGAAGCGAAGGAGCCAATGCCGGAAGGACAAGCAACTAATCGTCAGCGGAAGTGCTGTTTAATATTGAAGATAAATAGATGCCTCAGGGAAATTGATTTATATAGCAAGGGAATAAGAGGAGGTAAATACAACTTTAAATAAAATTAAAAGTAAAACGAAATCAAATAAAATAACCTAAATTAAATAAAATAAAATAATTTGAAATAAAATAAAATAAAAAAATAAAATAAAATAAAATAAAATAAAATAA
>NW_016219814.1:0-1537 GCF_001687245.7 Rhagoletis zephyria
AAATGTGTATCTGGGGGTTTTTGGGGTCGAGGAATCTATTTCTGGCATTAATTTCTTCTTTTAAGGGCCGCCAGAGGGCGCTTCCGTAGTTTTTTTTCGCATTTTAACGCCTTTTTCCGAAAATCGGCAACATTGTTGCGAAAATCCACGAAATTTGACTTTCTTATAATGCAGCTTCAATTTTTAAATAGCCAAAAATGTTCGGCGTTGATAATTTTTATTTTCTTTATTTCACTTTTTACAAAAAAAATTTTTTTTCTTATTTTAATATATTTTTTTTTTATTCGAAAATTCAACTTAAAAGATAAAAACATATGAAATGTAAATGAAAAAAACAAAACATGAAAAATGTCTAATGTTTAAATTTTTAAACACGTATAACGTATTTTTTTAATATTATGTTGGTAACACTGTTTATTGACATATTGTATGACATGTGGGACAGCATGCTTTTTCATTTTCATACTGTGTTAAATATGTAAAATAAAAAAATAAAAAAAATATTAAAAAAAAAAAATTTTCAACGCTGAACATTTTAGGCAATTTAAAAATGGAAGTTGCATCAAGAGAAGGTCAAATTTCGTGGGTAATCGTCGTAACACTGTTGCCGATTTTCGGAAAAAGGCGTTAAGATCCGAAAAAAAAACTACGGTGCGCCCTTTGGAGGCCATCAATTGAAATGACCCAAATAACCATAATCGCGATGTGCCTCTGTTAATTTTCTTGGGCCCCTACAAATCGACCCGCCCTAATACATACATATGTATGTATGTAGGTGCATACATGTGTTGCAAGTGTGTATGTATGTATTTGATCGACTCTGTCTGCGGCTCTAAGAAGGTTTCTATGTACATACATATGTAACTTGGTATGAACGGAGTATAGAAAATTTTGTAATTGGTGTGAAAATAACCTAGCAACCTATTGGTCCCATTTACATCAAATCCAACAGCAACAACTAACTTTGGCATAGTCTGATGGAATTTGCTTAAACTTTTGTGCAGCTAAATGGTAAAATGAAATGGTAAACTAAAAACCAAAAAAAAAAATCAAAATCAAAATGTTAACAACAAAAGTAGCAGCAAAAACGAAGTGGCGAAAAATAAAACACCAGACAATTTTTGAATAATCTTGAATTAAAGCAAATTGAAATGCAGACGTTGTGTCTACTGCACTACGGCAGTGCGTCTTCCATCCCGCCCTGCGGCTACTTCGCACCGCAGCCATATTGCGGTGTGCCACCGTATATATCTCGTCGACGGCTTTGGTCGTCTCGTTATGACCACCATAGTTTGCGCGTTGACTGGCTGNACTGACTATTTGCCTCACTGCATATGACTGCCTAAATGGCCAACTGTCGGCTTCATCACACATTGCGCTAGACTAGTAAAATACACTGCATACATATGTACATACATACATACGTACATTTTTAAATTTAATTGAAAATTTTCTGCTCACCAACTCGATAAGCGCGTTACGTTTGTAGTCGTTGTAGCAGCAGCAGCTGATCCCGAAAATTGGTTGTGTGTGGCGC
>NW_016219815.1:0-1537 GCF_001687245.7 Rhagoletis zephyria
TTGACGCTATTTCCATTTGAATGAGGAAATAGCGTCAATGACTTTTTTTGAAAAGGTCTGGTGCGAAATAAAGTCAATTGACCTTATTACCTGTCACCCTTTGGAGTACTCAGTATCGATATTTTTTCAAATACATATTCGCGAAGCTATGGGCAAAATATAGTAAAATTTTGTTTAGTCTTCTTAGAACTTTGCAATTTCAAAAATATGATTAATTAAAAAAATCAAAAAAAAAAACAATATGGGTATCAAATAAAAGAGAAAATTCTGAATTAAAAAATTTGTAATTTTTTGGTGCATAAGGACGAATGGGTATGGAAAATGTCCTTTTAAAATTTTGTCCTTGAATATCCTTTAAAATTTTCAATATTTATTTTTCAAAGAAATATATGTTAAGAATTAATTTAAACACTTTTAATACTTATTCGTCTTTGTAACCCAAAATCTTTAATGTTTTTAAGTTCTACAGATTTTTCTCTTTCATTTGGTACCCATACTTTTATTCTACATTGTAGTAAATTTTTTAAATAGTTCTTTGAGTTTATTATATCTTTGAAATTTCAAAGGCCTGACGTCAGAGGGAAAAATTTGAAACACAGTTTTACTATATTTGTCCCATAGTTACGTGAGTATACCGATTGTTCCGTGTGTTTTTAAAATTTTTTGTTTATGTGGCACGGTGTCATCACTACTTTCTTGAGTCTGGCTGAACTAAGTACAGCTAGCGTCTACGATTTTGTGACCATTCTCGAATGACGAATTTGTTTCACTTCCATGGAAAGAAAACATGTATAGGGCCTCATTTGCGGTAACACAATGGAAGTGTGCCAGCTTCCAGCGATGGATTAATATTTAATTTTATTTTATTTTATATAAATATAGTACAGCTGGAGACCACATGACCATTATCACACAGCAAGTGTTGGCCTTTTGAAAGTCGATTAGGTGACGTGAAGAAAATTTGATTTAATAATTCAGCAATTTGTTATCGGTGGCCAAAAACATATAATTTATGTAAAAGTTGTTATATAAATGCTTAAACGGCGATTACAATTTTATGAAAGGCAACAAACTATCGAAATAATTCCCGCAAGTCAATTGTCCAAATAAGAAACCTATAAATAAATCATAACGCTTAGTGGATTAACATTTTTTTGTTGGCTTTTTTTTGTGTCAGTTTATTAGTTCATTGCAACTAATTACACGATTATGTGCATTTATGGAAATTCAGCTGCTGCTATGTATCGCACTAAAGTTGCCTAATAACTTTCATTTGCAAGTTATAAATTTCGTTATTTTTTCGTAGTTACATAAAAAGTAATGCGCATTTGGTTTAAACGCTTCCAGAGCTGACAAGATAGGGTCATGTACGTAAATATGTACGTATGTAATTAAAAAAATAAAAACAGCTAAGTGCGGTAAGTGTAATGAAAATACACAGTGAAGACCTTTAATTCATGATGACAGCAATCACTAAATTTTACCAAAATGGCAGTAGCTTGGCATTAAAAAAAAATAGCATGTCTTGTCGATACGC
>NW_016219816.1:0-1537 GCF_001687245.7 Rhagoletis zephyria
CATGGGAGGGAAACAATATCACTTTCATATGCGGGAGCTATTGTATTGGTCAATACTGCACGTTTCCTTAACACAAACGAGTGAAAAGAACTAGATAAAAAAAAATATATATATATATATTTTTTTTTTTTGCTTAACAAATTCTACAAACTCCTAAGAATATTTTAAGTGCTTCCTCATTCCCACATTCGGACAAACCTTTTGTAACCTTTCGAAATCTGTTTTCTGAAATTTCGCAAAACAACCACTCTCTCACCGACCTTTAAACAACGTCAGTCGGTCGGGCCTATGCAATCGGAACTATTCAGATTTATTTGGTCTATTATTCCACAACAACACAAATTGTTAAAACAATGGGCAGACAATTCAGAAGGCGCAACAGCTCAGTAACTGTTGCAATTGCACCTTCTGAACGTGTTGTTGTTTACTTCTGTTCAACTGAACGTTGTGTCTTAGATGATCGTAATATTACCTTTGAGAGTTGAATTTGACAGCTAATGTACCAAGCCGTTCAGAAGACGCATAACGATTACTGATTTTTTAAGCAACTGTTGAGCTCAACTGCTGCGCCTTCTGAACCTACCCAATAAAAACTTTAAAACTTATTTAATTTTGATTGAAAATATCACTTTATTTAGAGAAAAAACGTGGAAATGTTTAAACGCGCTTACACTTTTAATTTAGGTTGTTCATAAGGTGTCGTAACTGTATATTGTCTTATGTTGTAAAGTTTTGCACAGTGAAATAAATATTTAGAGAAGGACTTCAAACCAGAATCAACTATTCTTTAACAGTGTGTAAATACAGTGGTCGAACAAATTTTAGCCGCACTACATTTTGACAAGCTTTAACATAATATTTTTTTTTTTGGTTAAAGAATATTGTTTTCTTTTTATTAAACTATAGTTTATTCTTTAGCAAAACCCATGTAAGTCCAAGTTTCAAAGTTTGTGCAATATCAAAAAAATTCAACTAACTTTCGTAAAAATGTCGAGCTTTTTCAATTAGACTTCCTAGAAAGATTCTCAGAATGCAGTTTTGCAGCCCTTAGAATTCTAGTAAGTATAAATTTCAAATGGATAAAAATTATCGTTGATTTTTCCATATAAAAATAAGTTGCAAATGCATGGAAATCTAATTAAAAAGTTTACTAATTTTTACGTAAGTTTGTTGAATATTTTTAAATAAATATTGCCCAAAGTTTGAAACTTGGATTTACACGAGCTTTGTTAAAGAATAATAATATAGTTACTTCTGTAAAAAATAATCAAACTTAAATAACAAAAAAAAATATATATGTTAAAATTTCTAAAAAAGGGGCAGGGGCTATAATTTGTTCGACCGCTGTATATGTTTAGCCGTTTAAATTTTACTAAAAATTACACTTACGACTCTTTTGTGAACCCTCCAAGTACATACAGGCACTCACAAAAGTATTTTGCAAAAAAAAATTTATTATATGGAAAAAATGCTCAACACCGTCGGCCCAAAAATTATCAAAAATCAACGTAATTTTTGAGATACTTCAAATATGCAT
>NW_016219817.1:0-1537 GCF_001687245.7 Rhagoletis zephyria
TCTGTTGAACTAATTCGCTTACCAAATGCAGACATTATATAGAAACTATGAAATAATCTCGGCTAGAGGCATTCTTATGTAGATTGGAAAGCCATGCAATATCTATAGTCGAAGCCTGGATATGAGTTTCGAATATTTTTTACTTGTAACGATACAAAAATGCGAGTCTTTTAAGTCCAGATAAAACTCCCATTTTCAAGGTACATTTTGGAAACAAATTGTCAGCAAATTTGAAGAGCTTTTTCACCCTACGCTGAGATAAGAAAATGCATAAAAATGTATGCGTAGTTCATTGCACTCTTCAATACAAAATATTAATTTAATTAAAGAAATAAAAATAGACAAATCAAATACGTGTGTTAAGTTAAAAAAATGTACTTATTTTAAACATTTATTGCTTCTGCTTTACAATTCCATTGATTTATGAATTTAATTAAGTATGGATATTTTTTCTGCCCAGAGACCAAAAAGCACACATTTGAAATTATTTGCCTTATATGCGGCCTTAGTGGTGTAGAGAAGCTTAGAAGGGTTAGAAGTGTGCACTACCATTCCGCAAGGCCTGGGATCGAGCTCAGTTTCTGACTAACATCACAAAGAAAAAAAAAACTTCTAATAGCGGTCGACCAGCGGCAAGCAATGGCAGACCTCCAAGCGTATTTGAGCTACTCTTAAAAATATAATCGCCATTCGGAGTTGGCGTAAACTTGTGGGTGCCTCGCCTATTTATGTGTGACACGCCACAAATCGAAGCAGAAGCGCGGCCAAAGGCTAACATATTGTGTAAGCGCCAATGTATTACAACAAATTATAATTTTTAATAACAATTTTATTTGTGTACAAATGGTATTTTTTTTGTGCTCATAAATTCAACAAAACAAATATCAGATTATTATCGCAAAAAACATTATTACTTTTTTTCAATAAATGTCGGCCTTTGATCAGCAAACCATAGCTTTTCCGCCTCTGTATTTGCCTTTGTTATTTACACATTTTTCTTTTTTCCGTTGCATGTTAACCAATTAGAAATCGTGCGTTAAATGAGCAATTCGATGAACTAATATTTACAGATTAATGATTTACAAGCCACTACTAGCCGTAAAGTAGCACAAAAAAAAACGCTGAAATTAAAAAATAAACAGTTTTTCCTATGATTAATTTCATATTCCGCCCCGTTTCCCCAGCTGCCAATTATCCACCATCTTTCTCCATTGGCGCTGCTCATTTATGACGCTCTGTTTATTTGTGCAACTGGCTCATCTCAGCGTAATTGTATTGCACGATTTTTTCCAAATCCATTTTAATGTGTTTTTTTTTGCTTTTTCTGTTCTCGGTAAATTAAACTAGCAGCGATTTTTTTTATGAGCTCCACTGGCAGCTATATGCCCTCTACTCCCTCCTCTATCTCTCTCTGTATAGTTATCTACAGTGGAGTCGCGATAATGCGCACACCAAGGATGCGAAAATCTGAATAATTCGTAACAATCATTTGGTACCCTGTAAAGATCTTGCTAATTCGCAAAACTCCATATATTTT
>NW_016219818.1:0-1537 GCF_001687245.7 Rhagoletis zephyria
TAGAAATCTGCTTTGCCATGCTTTCTATTGCTTCAGGATACCAGATTTGGTATACAACGATAAATCAAAGGACCCTTGGTTATACTATGCTGCTTTCCCCGCTTTCGACGTCGGTCGTCAATTCTCTCACCAGTATATCTACGGGAATCATACCGGCGATTACGAATGTACGGATATAAGTATGTATATATAATTAAAGTTCAGCACATAAAATAAGTTTGGTGATTTCTTGTTGAATTTGGCAACATTTTCTGGTGATTTTGGTAATAAATAAAAAATGCGTCTGGCAACACTGCTTAGGACGTCACAGACTGCAAAGCAGGCAGCTAAGCTTTTTTCGGNCATATACATACATATGTACTTGCGTCAGCAGCTGTGCGCATTGGGTTGATCATTGGGTGCGTTGTTACAGTGAAGATCGCTCACCAAAAGTTATGTGCGATGTATGCGTTTATGTACATACATGTATTGTTTTATGGAAACGTAGAGCTCAACACTGTAGTTTCTAAAACTTCGAAAACGATCGGTAGTAGTGTGGTCAATTACTCAGATATAGATCTCACCTTAATTCGGCTGATGGAGATCTTTAAAAAAATATGCATTTAAATTATGGTGTCCAAAAATGCACGTGATAATGTAAAGTCGGAATTTTTATGCTCCCACCCTCTAGGATTATTCATACCGAAAAAAATGTCCCCTATCCGCTCAAAGTTTTCCGTATATTTTATATGGGGGAAAAAAACAAATTTTCGTATAAAGGTATAGAATTATTGAAAATCAATATTTTTCAATCGGAAAACTCTGGTTCTCTTTAGCAGACTTGCAATACTAATACCCAATTGTTTATTTAACCATATTTTCCTTTTAATAATTATCGAAATATTTGTATATTCCACGCTGAATATGTCGACAAAAAACCGATTAAATATAAATACAAAAGGTAAGGTTAAGGAGCTCTTTCTCCAATTTTTGGTGTGCGCCTTAAGGTTCTGACAAAAATGGCTATGCAAATGTACATGGTACATAAATGTACATTAGGGTGGTGCAAAAATGCATGTGAATTGATAATACTATCGATACATATGTAATTCAATAGAAATAAAATGTACAAATATATATTACTATAACAATATAATAAAAATATATGCATATAACTTAATCGATTATTTGGATAAAAGTACATAGATTACGGCAAAATGCAACTATAAAATTATGGATAAATACCACAAAATGAATCTATAAATTAATTGATGCTATCTGTAAAGAAGTAATTAAATTGTTTTAACATTTGTGTATCGATTACGGCAAACACAGCGAAAAGTTTAGCGAAAAATATGCCACAAAATAAATCTAGCAATAAATTGATAATAATTTAGATGAATATGTATGTTAAAAAATGTTTATATCGATTACTAGATTTTAATCAATTTGGAATAACAATCGACTAAAATCTATTAATAGATAAATAATTTAATTACATATTCACATTAAGGGTATTCAGCAAACCTTATAAATGCATTGTAAACCGTATAAACTT
>NW_016219819.1:0-329 GCF_001687245.7 Rhagoletis zephyria
TATGTTCGACATAAAATGCATGTTTTCTTCCCGTTAAAAATTCTTTCAATATTATTTCAATATTTCAACAATATTAACAAGACGTAACGCCAGGTAACGTCAAGTCAGATAACTCAGCTGATTAAACATAGGTACAGCAGAAAGATTTTTACATTTCGAAACTTGGAAAATGAACCTTAAAAATTTCCAATATTACTACAAAAGCTTTTTTACAAATTTGCAGAGTTTTACAATTTTGTAATCGAAGTCAATATCGAGTACCAACAGTTGTAAATTTTTTACTGAATAAGGGGCCATTTAATTGCTTTGCAAATCTAGAAAAACCTTTT
>NW_016219819.1:372-1537 GCF_001687245.7 Rhagoletis zephyria
CGGTTTTCAACCGAAACTGTGCATATATGCATTATTTCGGTTTTTTTCGTATGCATTATTTCGGTTTTTTTCATATGCATTATTTCGTATGCACAGTTTCCATATGCACAATTTCAGGGTGCCTTTTAATCTGAATCGACCGATCGCAAAAAAAAATCAAAAAAATCAACGTCAGTTTTTTTATAACTCTAAAGTTTTCTAAAAACTCAAATTAAAGTGTTCGAAATTGATTGATTTGTATACATAATGTGACCAACTAGTTCATAGCTGAAAGAAGTACAGGACCTGAGAACAAAAAATTGTGTGAAAGTAATGACAGTGTACCAAATCCAACAAAGTTAATTTTTTAATTAACAAGTAAAGAAGTATAAGTTGGGGCGGATTAAATATATTTTTTTTCACTTTTCTTTAAACTATGTACATGAAAAGCTGGGGGTTTCCCCCGATTTCAAACATTTTCGATAATATGCTCAATTAGACTTAGTGATATATTTGAATAAATGAACTGGGCTTGATAGAAATCGATAAAGTACTTACCGAGCATAAGCGGAGTCGTGCTTTGAGGAATATTTTAAATATTACAGTGCTGGTGTTCAATTAAAGCGGTTTAAGAAAGTTTACTGTCNTTTTTTTTCACTTTTCTTTAAACTATGTACATGAAAAGCTGGGGGTTTCCCCCGATTTCAAACATTTTCGATAATATGCTCAATTAGACTTAGTGATATATTTGAATAAATGAACTGGGCTTGATAGAAATCGATAAAGTACTTACCGAGCATAAGCGGAGTCGTGCTTTGAGGAATATTTTAAATATTACAGTGCTGGTGTTCAATTAAAGCGGTTTAAGAAAGTTTACTGTCGAAAATACTATTTGAAAAACTTAGTTCAGTTAAATTGACAAGATAAGGTAAATATTGAATTAGTACACCTTTGAAGAAAGTTCGCGATATGTATGTAGACTGGAGTTGTAAGAATTTAAATTAAATTTCCATGAGAAAGCCGAGTAGCATAAAAAATTAAGAATTCTTTACAAATCAAAAATTTGTTTGAAAATCTCTTATCATAAATCTATTTATTTTATTTTCCAAAAATTAGGCCATCCAAAAATACTTTTTACATGAATTTTTTGATATGAAATATTAATTTATCTGTCGTTAGTATGTTA
>NW_016219820.1:0-1537 GCF_001687245.7 Rhagoletis zephyria
TTATTCAAATGTGGAGAATGAATGGTTGGTTGTTTTATTGGTTTATGTGATGCGTATTGCTTATAAATTCTATAGAATTATTTAAACTATAAACCCTGATGCAAGTTTATTAAAAAAAAGATCAAAGGCATGCTTTTCACAAGTTCTACAAGTATTGATTATAACAGAGTTGATAATTTTTTTAAGTTTAGTTGTAAATATAGTCGCACTGTGGCTGAAATAAGCACTTTCTGTGGCCAAAAATCCACCGATGTGGGAGGGTGCTTAAAAACTTGTACCCATGCTTCTGAGAATGTTAAAAGACGTTGATCAGTGAAATCGGCCCATGACCACACCCACCGCTTATATACCGGCTGTTGCAGACTATCCTTCCACCCCTTCTAAAATGGAAGAGAATGTTGTTATTGGAAAACGGAAAAATATGAACTACCATGTCGGGATGCTCTTTCTTTTGGTAATATCACCGGATTCCAATTTCGATCGGAAGTGGGTTAAATAGACCGGAAGTCCATTATTTTAAACGTAAGTCCATTCCAGAGGAACGTTTCTGAGACAAGTTATTTATTTTTGTCCGCAGAATCCGAATATGTGTTAAAAGAATGTATGTCCCATTAAAAAGAAATGGACTCCTGATCCATCCACACGTTGATTATTTGTTAATTTTTGACTTTGGTGACGTCTGAAAATAGTAATTTTATCAAACAGCAGCAACATGCAGCAGAAAATCCATACACCAAATTAAATTAGATATAATGCCCTTGTATAAGTTTCATATACCATATCGGACGAGATCGGATAGAAACAAGCACAATATGTGTAAATTTGTATAATCAGAACATGCAATTTGAAGCAGTGAATTTTGCAAAAAACACAAATGTTATTTAAGACCACGATTGTTACAGTCTAAAATAATCACACTTAAAACTTTTTATATACGTAAAACACATCCGCGTTCCACTGCAGTACAGTACATACAATAAAATTCTAGCACAAACTAAAAGCAAAACCACAAAATTTAGGTTGATAGATAGGGGACCAGGTTTGCCCTGGGATCGTAAATTTAATTTATAANTTTCTAGAATAAAGTCCAGTCCGCCTGTTTAAAATTGAGCAGAAAGTGCTTATTATTTCAGCCATAGTGAGTTTTGGTAATTTCACAATCGGTGCTCATGAAGCCTGAAATTTACAAATTAAAAAGTAGCAAAACGGTCATTGTGTGCACTTCATTATTTGCACTAATAAATATATCAAGGTTGTGATAATCGGCCAGGCAATCAATAAAATGAGTTTGATGCTCCGGCAATTCATGTTCCCACTCGAACTTTTGTTTGAGTTGTCGTCGTCAGTCATCTCATTACTATCATTCACAATAGTCATCACAGCCGTTTAGCTGTTGAAATATTGCTGAGATTATGGCCATCCTCACGTTTGTATGCCATTTCTATTTTACAGCAAATGGCATTTTCAGGTTTTCACCATTGTCATCAGGTGATTAGCACTCGGTCTCCAAGCGACAGACGATGTTTGACAGTTGCAT
>NW_016219821.1:0-1537 GCF_001687245.7 Rhagoletis zephyria
AGGTTTGAATTTTTCCCCACAATCAATGAAGGGCAAGTCACTTTTACTGGCGGGTAGTTGAGCTGAAGACGTGAAGTAATGCCAGTTTACTAGCTAACAGCAAAGTCCGCCGAAAATCATGAAAAATCCTTGAAGTGAGTGAGGTGGCCTGATTGCTCGGAGCGCTTGGCGAAAATTCCACC
The DNA here is from genome assembly GCF_001687245.7 of Rhagoletis zephyria. NCBI lineage: Eukaryota > Metazoa > Arthropoda > Insecta > Diptera > Tephritidae > Rhagoletis > Rhagoletis zephyria. Next base: position 183 of record NW_016219821.1, read on the forward strand.
TCTTTTGATTGTTGTTGTCGCTAGTGGCTCTTGTAGAAGGTGGCAAAAATCACACACAATTCACAAAGCAAAAAGCCATGCCAAGCCTCGTTAGGCTTGAGTTTAAACACCTAAAAGAGTTTCCTAAATGTCGAATGTAGCTCTGTGGCACACACAGGATGACGAGACTTAGTTGGGGCAGTAAAAGGCGTTTGTGGCATGGCACACCGCAACTATTTTTGCTTCACAAAAACGGCGCAAATGGCGCGAATAGACGGGCATAGCAATTGTGATGGGAGGTGATTCTAAAAGGAGTGAAAAATTGCGGGGTAAGCAAATGCATAAAAGTAAAAATGAAATTCTATGCACATATTTACTTCTATCAATAGAAGACTTATTGAAGCTTGCTCACAAAGTTTTTACTTAAATAAAAGGGGGCTATTCCCTCACCGCCTTTGAATTTAAGAAAGTGTTTTTTGTTTAAAGAAATTATCAAAAAGATTCAGATCTAAGAAAAATAAAAATTTTTAAGTAATAAACATATTTAAAGAAAAATTTTATTTCATTCAATTTGTGAAAAAAGTTAATCGGACCGTTTTTGCGATTCACTTCACGAATTCAAATAGAAAGGGGTTGAGATTTATTCGGAAGTGAATTGCTGAACACCCATCAAACAGCATCTCATGAGCCAGCTGTGGTTGTTCGCAAGACCTGACTACATATTGACTTGCGATAGAGCCAAAGGCTTCGACAGAGCTTCAGGCCAGACCACCCGATAAGGAGAGATCAGGTCTCAAATGAGGACTTCGTAAAGGTGCAACAGGATATTTGATGAACTAGATATTTTATTCCGGATTTCAACATCGAATTATATTAAGCGCCAACGATCTTTGAAGGAAGCCCTAATAAAGGAACCGTGGAGGGCCAATATGCTCAGAGCCTCAACTCGGTCCTTCGTTGAGATATAATAAACATCGAAGGACTATGGACGTTATGGAGATAAGTAATTTCTGGGAACTAACGAACAGGGGCGAGTCCTTCACATTTCATACAGTACCCTATAAAGTTTCATTTCCTTTCAATTGTTTGTGGCCACTTTAATGTAAACTTTGTTGAGCCTACTTTTAGATCCACCCCTCAGCCGGTCAGCCGTTGGCCAGTGCGCCAACACATACCGCCACATGATTGTCATTGCCGTACCAGCGTAATGTTTTTTTCTCATCAACTCGCTGTTTGTGCTAAGCGTGCCCAACATCCTTTATCATCATAGTCTCTCTGGTAGACCAGGTTTTTTGTCTTTCTTTCTTTTTCGCAGTTTGTTTTTTTGAGCCCTCCAGCACATTGTAGTTATTGCCGAAAAGCCACAAAGCGCATTT
>NW_016219822.1:0-1537 GCF_001687245.7 Rhagoletis zephyria
CAAAAAATGACTGACGGTGAGTGTCCGCCCCAGGGAGGTTTCACTGTATTATACGAATGATATTTTGTAACTACCGCGCAGGATAAATTTTAAATAATGAAATTAATTTCTTGACTAGGAAAATAATTTTTAAAGTGTAAATTAGTTGCCTATTTCAAAGCGATAAAATTGATGTTGATTTTTGCAAAGCCGAGTGGCTTGAGGTTTAGGTTTGAGGTTTTTTATGTTAAAATTAGGTTTATAAAGATATTTGTTTCTTAAAAATCACGTCACACTTTTAGGTTTAAAAAAATATTTTGTAAAACCAGTAAAAAAATACACGTTTTGAGGTATTTTTAAATGGTCCAGCTCACGCAGATTTACATATTTTCCGAAGTATTTTGGCGTCAGTATTAAGATATAAAAAATTTAATAATTCCGATCGAAAAACTTTGCCAATGTTTTTTTTTATTTTTTGTATTAACCATACATACACATGCGCTACACCACGCATTGACTACTCATGCGGTATGACGCGGTTGCGGTTCGCACAAATTCCTCTCCACGTCTACCCACAGCGTTAACCCATCAGCCTCCACCGCATTTGTCACCTAAATACATACATATGTATGTGTGTATGTATTCCGCTTTGATTTCAAAACAACCGAACCAGGGACGGCATCTTCAATATCAAATTCTTTATAGAAATACGGATTTCGTTTAGTTTTGCGACTGCGGTTTGCATTTGTCATCAATGCTGAGCGCGCAATCATCCAAATATTTGAAATAGAATAAGTGGCAGAAACGGAAAAAAAATTAAATAAATATATAAAAAGGAATGTAAAGTGTCATTTACGGCATAGGCTGCATACAATAAAATAAATTTCGCCGATATGTATGTACATACAGTCAATCAACAAAGTTTAGGTACGGCGAGGTTTTTTGCAATACGGGATACTGTTTTTTAATTATGCTATTTTTTGCAAATTTCTTATCTCTCTATGATTAATTCTACAATATAAACCCCAAAAATCCGAGCTCCAAACCTTGTGCAGAATTAAAGAAAATTCTGCAAATTTTTATTAAAATATTGCACTTTTCAATAATTACACCCCTTTAAAAAAAGTTGAGTATGCAGTTTTTTAGCCCATTCAATTCTAGTATAACAAAGCGCAAGTCTGAGCTAACTAGGACTTACTAATGATTTTTGGCAAATTTTTTAGTTGAAGGTGTCGTTCATTTTCTCTATATAAAATGTGCTAAAAAAATGCATATTCAGTTTTTTTCTAAAGACTAATTTAAAAGTGTAATATTATCATGAACATTTGCAGAATTTTCTTTTTGGTGCTCGGTCCTTTGGGGTCGTGACCGTAAAATTAACGATATTTTTATAAAAAATTTGCGAAAAAAAAATTAAGAAACACTTACCCGTATTGCAAAAAAATGGCTGTACCTAAACTTTATTGATTGACTGTACATACATACATACATACATACATATGTATATGTAAATATGCCAATGCATGGTGTTCACCATGTGTATATGTATGTATAAATA
>NW_016219823.1:0-1537 GCF_001687245.7 Rhagoletis zephyria
CCAATTTATGGTTATTATATTTAATATTTATTAATTTTTTATATAAAAAGTATTATATAAATTAGCAGTTCAAACTTTGTACGAAGATTAGAAAAAATCTACAAATTTTCACAAAAATATCAAAATTTTAATCATAATTTTTACAAAAAAGCGTGTTTTAAACTACTACGAAGTAAAAGTGTTTGTGTGCCGTTTTATACTCTCATTGTAATATTTCGTTTATTTTATCAATTTACTATAATGTAATTTTTAAAACAGGTGCCAACCCTCCTCAAAAATATTTTCGGCAGTTAACTTTCGTATACCTCTTCAGTTTGATACCCGTATTGCAATATTCAATTTATCTTTTCAATTAAATTTAAAAAAAATTTTCAAACAAGTGGCAACCTTCAACAAAAATATTTTCGGCTGTAAAGCCTTTCTTTTGNCTTACTTCGCTAATCATCTTTTTAATAGACCTTTACCTACATAACGGGTGTTTAAAAAATATCCGATCCCCTCTATCTCCCTTGGAGGTCATATCAAATTGAGTCCCGAAACTTTTTTCTTCAAAATTTCGTTATCCTTCCCCATTTGGGAACGGGGGGCGTTGATCTTGACCTCGACCCTGCCCATGACCTTAAAGATCATTTCAAGGCCAATTCGATGACAACTTTCTGAGATAGTGGGGGTGAGATATGCGTTGAACATCCGTTATATCTACAGAAACCAAATTGATGCTGAGTGAATATTTCGGTGAAAAAAGTGAAGGTAAAAAAAAATATATATATAAAAATATGCGAGGGCATGAGTGAGTATGTGAGCTTCGTGATTTTGCGTTAATAGTCATTGGTATAGCAAGGTAGGGAGACAATTGGAAATTATTTTCGTGACGAAGCTTCTGTATCTTACGATTCCTGCGTAATGTAACAGTGTGTTATAGCTTAAGTAACGAAGAGTTCAAGAAAAACGATCTAGTTGGAGAAAAAAATTGACTTACCCTCCAAAATGAACTTTTAAAGCTGAAGTGCTGATTTTCCTGTTTTTGACCAGAAAAAATTATTTCATAAACTTTTAAAAAGCGTTCTAAACATATATTTATGCTGTCCTTGCGCAAATTAATCCATTTCCATGGTCGCAGAATTTTATATATTAAGTTTTTTTTTTTTCAAATTCATTAAGTGCTATTTTCAGGTTCTGCAATTCACTTCCTAGTGATTTTCAACCAAATCCACTTTGAATCAGTTTTGCCAAGTTTTGAATTTGAAAAAGCACTAAATTTTTATTGGAGTATTTAATGGAATTTGCATGCATGAAAAATTGCATCGTAGGGATATCGTTTCAAATTAATAAAAATCAATTTATTCTGCTTTCTATAAGTTCAAATATTTTCGTTCAAGCGACGTTAAGATTCTGGTTCTTATTTTCTAATTTGCAGCTGTGTCCAGCGTAGCCGTCTCGTTAGATGTAAGCAAAATTGATACATTTTTCCTGACTGTTTAAATTTTTAAATTTTCTTCGTTTTGCTTAATTTTTTCTACAATTCCTATCAAACGAA
>NW_016219824.1:0-1537 GCF_001687245.7 Rhagoletis zephyria
TCGTACTACATGTCCGCGAGCGAAAGCGCCCAGCCACACTAAACGAACTTGTCAGCGAATATTTTGCCGCTGACAACTTTGGAGTAGGTGAGTCGCTCAAGCAGATTGAGTCTGAGGAGGATCAGATGGCCCGCCAGATGCTGGAATACAACACTCGCCGCGTGGGTAAGCGTTTTGAGAGCGCACTTTTGTGGAGAAGCATTCCACCAGCACTTCCTAACAGTTACGACATGGCCTACAAGCGACTGTTAGGAATAGAACGTAAAATGAGAGTCGATTCCAGTTTTGCCGCCAAGTATAAGGAGGAAATCACTAAATATCTGCGCAATGGTTATGCCAGAAAGCTGTCCGANAATGGTATTTACCGCATTTTGCAGTTCATAACCCGCCCAAGCCTGAGAAGAAGGAGATCGTATTCGATGCAGCCGCCCAAGTCAATGGCGTAGCATTGAACTCCGCTTTGCTCAAGGGACCTGAGCACGCCAAGCCATTATTGAACATTTTATTTAAGTTTCGCGAAGGCGCTGTTGCAGTCGCAGCAGATATTCGTGAGATGTTTTCTCAAGTTGTTGTAAAAGAGCGAGATCAACATGCCCAAAGATTCCTATGGCGTGATGGAAACAGTGATCGTCCAGTGGAACACTACGTAATGCAGTCAATGGTCTTCGGAGCCATATGCTCGCCGTGCATAGCAGAATTTGTGAAAAATAAAAACGCCGAAGATTTTCGTCAACAGTATCCTGAAGCCGTTACAGCCATAGTCGAAAGTCACTATGTCGACGATTTTGTCGCTAGTTTTAAGAACGAGCGAGACGCCGAACGCATTTGCAGGGAGGTCGTGTATATTCATTCGGAAGGGGGGTTCCAACTGCGATCATTTGTCTCAAACATCAAGCAGCTGCAAGATAGCCTGAATAAAGAGCCAACAACGTCACAGTCTGTGAACTTAGAAAGCCGTGCGAACTACGAGAAGGTATTAGGAATGCGTTGGAACACGGTGACAGATTCCTTTGAGTTTCAGCTCAATTTTCACCGGGTTTCTAAAGCCGTATTAGAAGGAGTTCGTCCACCAACCAAGCGCGAACTTCTCAGCATACTCATGTCAGTGTTCGATCCGTTTGGAATACTTGCCGACTTTCTACTGTTTGCCAAAATATTAGTTCAAGAGGTGTGGAAGAGTTCCATCGAGTGGGACGAAGTGATCCCGAATAGTTTGCATCACAAATGGTTTGCCTGGTGGAGTGAGCTCAGACAGGTTAGTAATGTGCAAGTCAGGCGTTGGTATTCGCCTCAGCTTCAAGCTGCAGTATCAATTCAACTACACGTAGTAGTAGACGCCAGTCAAGCAGCATTTGCCGCCGCTGCTTATTTTCGTGTCGCCAGCGCCGAAGGTTGTGATGTCACCTTTGCGGCAGGAAAAACCAGAGGCGCACCGCAGAAGCTGTTATCGGTGCCGTGGCTTGAACTGCAAGCCGCAGTTTTAGGCGCCCGACTCGCGAATCTAGTCTGCCAAGGCCACAGTATTCAAGCCAGCCAA
>NW_016219825.1:0-163 GCF_001687245.7 Rhagoletis zephyria
GAGTTGCTTACTGTCGCTTACTACCATATCGTGCTTTGTGGATAAGGTTTTGCTTTTTCACTAAAATTAACTCGCTGCTATTGAATATCACCTTTTAACTTCTTATCCGGTCACAAGAAACTTTAAGCAGACAATTAGGAAACTTAATCAACCCTCGGGGAAA
>NW_016219825.1:488-1537 GCF_001687245.7 Rhagoletis zephyria
ACAGACTACAATCGGGACCAAAATTTATATGTGATATCTTCGGCTACGGTAGTATCGATTTTGGGTATTACCGATTGAAGGGGTGAGACTGTATAAATCGCTCATTTGATTTTAAGGACCACCTTAATGTACACACCTAAATTTAAAAAATGTATAATTAAAGCCCATAAAAAAAAGAAAAATCAAAATTTATTCTTAAAATTTCGCTAAAAATCGTACAACATACTGCACTTTAAAGCAGTAACAGCAAAATAACTTTTACATTTGAGTTTTAATATTTTCGGTAAAATTTAATGGGTGCTTTGCGATTTCGTTTGTTGACAAAAAGTAATGGTTATTTTCGATTTTTAATATTTTCGATAATTTTAACCGTTATAATGGATGCTGTGTTTTCATGACCGATTTAAATCATTGAGATCTAAAAACTTAAAAAATAAAGTAAAAAATAACGAAAAAATTGATCAAAAAAATAAAAATCCAAAAATAGTGATTATTCTTGATACAGAAAATAAAAGTCATAAAAACGGTTAAATTTGACCAATACCAATAACATAACGTAAATTTTTTCGTATTTTTATTCAAATAAATTTTCGCCTTCGATAGGTATCTTTTCAAATGATTCGAGAGATTATATTATCAAATCATAAAAAAGTAAACAAAATAATTATGTGCTTCCTACTTTCATGTCTAGTAGTTTTTTTTTATGATTGGTCCACAAAGGTCACAATAAATACGAAGGTCAATGAAAAATATTTAACTGATATAATTTCTATTAGATATTTATTAAATACATTTTTAAAAAATCGCGTTCAACGTGAAATAAAACCTTATACCAAGGATATGTTAACATACTAGCTACATACATACATATCTACATATATGCAAAACGATAGTCAATAACAAATTTGATTATGCTATAGTTACATTCCTGCTGTTCAAATGGTAAAAATAAAAGTAAGAAAATTTGATTCTCCCTCTTTACGAACCACCAAATTTCGATTGAAATCGGCTTTGCTCTAAATATCTTGTGCGTGCATTTGAACAACATG
>NW_016219826.1:0-322 GCF_001687245.7 Rhagoletis zephyria
TTTGACAGCTTGTAAATATGTATACACATAAAGTTGTTGGCGGTAACAAAGAGTCATAATCAAAATGGAGAAAAGAACAAAAATCGTACGATAGTTGTCAGTTATAAAATAAATCATATTTATTTGCGAATATTTGTTTATTCTATTTATTGAAAGGCAACTACGCGAAAAAGCTTGTGTTAATTATATTGATAACAGAACCTGGCAGCTCGCACGTTGTCTAATTTCTCAAGTAACATAAAATCCACAAAAGAATACATTGCTTGTCCATCAATACGCCATGTATAAATTTTAACAACACACAAAAATAGAGCTTTCGGAC
>NW_016219826.1:372-1536 GCF_001687245.7 Rhagoletis zephyria
GTGCCTTCCTCAGGAGTGAATATAACTACAACAACAACGACTACTACAACAACAACCCAAAAAGGTTGGTTACTGTCTATACTGTGGTAAAAAGCCACCACCAAATTCTAAACAACGAAGTAATGTAAATAACGGCTAATGTCAAAATCGTTCAACTTTTTTCCTTAATGCGATTCTAACGGGCTACTCTCCTGCCCGCGTGATCTTGTCTTTTTGGTTCATGTACGTTTAAGGCTCTGTTATGCATACTTGGCATTGCATGCACTGCTATACCATTTTTACGTAGAAATCAAAAACCAACAGACTTTTACGTATGTAATGCTGTGCGTTGGGTAACCGCTTACACGCGAAGCTCATTTAACAGATTCCTTATGTGACAACTCTCAAGCCATGCCAAGTATGCATAACAGAGCCTTTACTCTATTTTAAACATTTTATGTGGTATTGCGCTCTGCGACAAATTTGGTATGTTAAAGTAAACAGACAGTGTTTAATTTTATTACGCGGTGCAACTTATAGAAAATATAAAATTATGGCCTATTTAAAAAATTATCCACATTCATACTCTGATCGGAAAAAATAAGTATCCACAAAAATTCGTGTAAGAATGTATCTAATTGGATCTAACTAGATCCAAACGGCATCCATGTTCCCAACTACTACACATTAAAATTAAATATCAACATTTATCAATAAACGTCGGGACGGCGCGAACGCCATTCCCGGCTACCAAAAATTACACGCACGAGTTATTCGCATTAGGAATAATCGCGAAGGTCAACTCAGCCGAAGTGCAATGGCCAAGCCTCGCTCCGGAGGAACCGCCTTCATGATCACGGTAGCCTCTACGCCAGGTAAGTATGCTTTCATCCGCTCACGACTAACCTTTTCTACACGTTGTGACACATCGCGTTTGAGAATTACGCGGTGAAGTCGGAACAACAAGCAAGGGAAGAACGAATAAATTCCATTTAATAACCACACCGCGCTATGCGACCATGCAATTAACATTGGTGTGTATGTTCGTGGGCATACAAGCGCAACTGCTTGCTTTTTTATTTAGCGCAACGCTGAACGAGTTGCCTGTATTTGCTTGCTTGAATAACATTTTGTGTTATATTCAAGCGCCCTTGTACATCCATATTTAGGGCAATCTGAGTAGCT
>NW_016219827.1:0-1536 GCF_001687245.7 Rhagoletis zephyria
TGTCAAATACTAATGCATGAAAATCCTAACCTCAAAAAAATCACCCGGTCCAAAAGTTTAAAATTAAAACCGAAATTTTTAACCGTGTAGTTTTCCAAATATCTCGAAAAGGGGCGCGGAAAAAATTTGAAAAAAAACACACATACACACATAAAAATCCTCTATGAAAATAAATATGTATATTTTAAATTTTTTTTCTTGAAAAATTTTTGACAATCAAATTTTTTGATAAAAAAAAATAGTAAAAAAATATGCCATCTCAAAAAAAAAAAATGGAAAACAAAACAACAATAATTGAGTTATGAATTTTTTTTACACCGAAGGTAAATAAAATGAGTACATTACGAATTATTTTTATTTTTTTTTAGATTTTTTTTTGAGTATGACGTTTTGAAGCCAAATAAATTGTTTAATTTTCTTTATCATAAAATTTGTATATGAAAAATTTTTCTAGAAATAAAAATTAAAAAAATATTTCTTTTGATTTGTGTGTGATTCTTTTCAAATTTTTTCCTCGCCCCGTTGTCGAGATATTTGGAAAACTATTTTATCGATTTGTTTTTGTGCTGCAAAGTTGTTAAAAATANACCCTAAAAATTAAAAACAAATCAAACACATGAAGTGTGAACCCCGTCCATTTTGGTATGGAACGCCCCACATATACATATATGTAGATCACTTTTCGCCTTGCATTCCGAAACAAATCCTATAGAAATTATCACTCAACAAATCATTTCAAATTCAAATTCGAAACATTTCACGTGATACCCCGCTGTTACGCGCAAACGATCGACCGATAACCCAAGAAACTAATCAATTTGATGGATTTCATCAGCAGCATCAAAGAAGGTACACATTACAATAGAAAAACAATTAATTAACAAGCTATTGAGGAAAGCCAAAAGGAAAATGACAAAAACCAAACGCAAAAAGCATATCAAATCGTGACGAAACATATTCTTAATAAGAATTTTCGTTGAAATGGAAATATGAGAAATGCGATCGTTCTGGCGGCGAGGCGGCAACGCAAAACCAAAATCAAAATGAAAGCAGTGAAATATGGAAAAACAGTGGGGAGTACACAGAGCGAGGCCATATATATTGAGAACCAATGAATCACGAAGAACAAATAGTTATCATAAATACTTTGCGGAAAGTTGTAGGGAGTACAAGGAGAGTTTGAAGCGCGACTTGCGCAGAGCGTTTGAGGAAAATCCAGCTGATAGAAGCTTTGCGTCGATCAAAAGTGAAGCCACGCACAACTGCAGAACATTTAATGTTGATCTTACAGTTGCAACTACCAAGGCAGCTAAATGCCATTTAGCTGATGAATATCTCAGCACGCTACGAGATTTTGTGATGTATCGGCATGACGCGTAACCCCTGCAGGCGATCAGCACAATGACTGACGTACTGTCAAAGCGAATGTATGCGGTTACAGGCGACTATTTAGAGGCTGCCCTAAGGCGAATATAGCCGCAATAACTGTGTCACATGTCAATATGGAGCGCAGACACGTTCACAGCAAAGAACGGA
>NW_016219828.1:0-1536 GCF_001687245.7 Rhagoletis zephyria
AAACGACGGAGCGCCAATGCTTTTCAAGGAATACATCCCTGAGAAAAAACAAGCAAACTTTGTATAAAACTATACGCGGTGGTTACCATTATAAATATACATACATGTAGAGATTTTAAGAATTTAATATGGTTTTAAATAAATCATGGGGAGTTAGCAGACGGTATAAGTGAAAGCATACTTCAGCCAGGGGTTGAAACTTAAAATTTTGAAAATCATAAGATACTGATTTATATTTCACTCACCCGCTGTTGTTTACAATAAATAAGCTGTGTATCATTCTAAATTCGATATTTTCACAGTCAAAATTATATTTTCAAATCTATTTCGCAAAATATACCAATAAATAAATAAAATGCCAACACTGTGCTAAAATTACAGAAAGAAGGAAAGGAGAAGAAAGCTAACCAGCTGTTTGAAGTAACGGGCGTTGCCATACGAGCATATTGTGGTGCCATCTAGCGGTTGGAGCGAGCAGCTTGCACTATGAATTACAACAACATATCAGACGTGAGTGTACTAAAACCTTTTTTGTATACCACAGTATAATTTTTATAAAACAAATAATTTAAATTGCGTAACGGATTTCAATAAAATATTCTCTTATCTTTTCACTTGATTAATCCTTAATGACATATATAGATGTTGCGCTCAGCAAAAATGCATTCTGGCCATCCCCTAAATTCCCTGTGTAATGGGTACTCTGCCGCAGCCACAACGAAAACGTCAGCAACAGCTGTTCGCAGAGGCCAAAACTAAAAGAATCACTCATCAAGTTGAAGCAAACAAATCGTCGGAGGGTAATTTTTGTTTTATTCATTAACTAATTAAAGTGTCAGTTGTTTCAATTCCGAGCTTTTTAAGAGATCGGCATAATGGGTAACAAACAAGTGCGCCAGCATCTGGAAACGGCGCAAAAAACTGGTATTCTAAAGATTTCTCTGCAACGTTTGCAGGAGTTCCCACCGCAACTAAAAAACTATCCAAATGTGCTCAAGACGCTAGGTAAGTGAACTACTTGTTTTGTCCTAGCCTACACCATAATTTCTTCATTACTGCTAGATCTTTCCGAGAATCGATTCGAGCGCATACCTGACGAACTGGGTCACTTTACGCTGGTGAAACACTTGAACTTGAGCGGGAATAAGCTCGTAGAGCTGCCAGACGTGATAGGCGAGCTAACTAAACTTGAAGTGTTGCTACTGATGAACAACTATATTGTTAGATTACCAAAAACTCTATCAAATTGCAATAATTTGAAAACTGTCAATCTGTCCAATAATCAAATCAAGGAGTTCCCCATCATGCTGTGTGGGCTTAAACACTTGGACGTTTTAGACTTGTCACGCAATAAAATCACCGCCGTACCTTCGGAAGTGGGCTCACTTTACACGACTGAACTCAATCTAAATCAAAATCAAATTTCAATACTCTCTGAAGAAATTGCAGCGTGTCCAAAACTTAAAGTTTTGCGGCTGGAAGAGAATTGCTTGCAAGCTAGCGCATTTACACCACGTATACTAAAAGAATCAAAAA
>NW_016219830.1:0-1536 GCF_001687245.7 Rhagoletis zephyria
CTGTGGAATTTCGAAAACCAAAGTGCTGTGATAAAATTGGATATAGTGTATGTGTGGGTGCATAGTTCCGACATTAAGTGTTATTAGTTTTTTTAATTTGCGGGTTAACTTATTTAAGAAAAAAATAATTATTTATTTGGAAAAACAGAAAAATGAAGAAACGAACCGCAAAAGACAGACGAAAGTATTCAACAAGATTACAAGAAAAAAAATATCAACAAATATAAAAAAGTATGCTTTCAGTTAAAAAAAAATAGTTACAATATTTAGCGAAATTAGAAAATTACTGACATCTTACGCTATTTATGCGGCAAGTAAATGTAAAATTTATGTAGATAGTGGTGTAGTATATAAAATTTGAGTTAAGGCAATTATTTAAATTATATGTAAATAATGTAGATACGAATTTACGTTTGTAAAAGAAAAATAATATGAATTAAAATTGTTTTAATGTCATTTATAAAAAAGAAAAATGTCTTTTACTTAACTAAGCAGGCAGCAAATACTTACAAAAACCAACAAAACATTTTACTTTTTGCAGTAAATTTTTCTTTTCCTACCAAAACCTCTTTTTGTTAAAAATTTTTCTTTTTTAATTAGAATTGAAATTTTAATTTCTTGTTGTGCTTGAAAAGCAAATTGAATTTGTTTAGTCGCCTAAATAAATAAATATCATTTGCCGTCGGAAATGTCAATATTTCTACCAATTTCTTGATTCAGTGTTTTGAACTTATTTTATCAGCAAATATCTATTCTTTGTAACTGAAGCTTTAAAAACAAACTAATAACTTTTTGAATGCGCTTTTTATTCAACTTTTGCCAAAGTTTTTTTTTAGCTTTTTTAGCATTTTTGATTTAAATTTATTTTATATGTATTTTAAATAATTATATATGCACTTATTTTGTAAGCAAATAATATTTGCTTAGCTGAATAAAATTTATAATTATTTTTAATTTTTTTGTACACATTTTTTTTTAATTAAAATAAAAAATAATTATTTTGTTTTGTAGCAAACGAAAAATTCTTAGCCTAACAAAATTTCATACTTAATTGTTTTTAAATGAATTCTTATACTTTTTTTGAATACATATATTTGTACATACAAAAAATTTTCTTCATAATAATTTTTTACTTTTTTACTACAAACTTTTTTTAAATATTTTTTCTTTTTTATTTTTTTTTTGTGTACATAGGTAAACTTTTTTTGCATCAAGTCATACTAAGCTAAAAAATAATACTTGAATATTTTTAAATTATTATTTTTTAAACAAATTTAAAACCTAGTTTGTTTTTCTTTTCTGAACTGTTTTTATATTCAGAAAAAAAATTATAAGCTAAAAAATTCATAATGGGTTTTAAATAATTTTTTCATTTAACTTTTTTAATTTTTCTGAATTATTTAAAATATTTCTTTACACAAACCTTTGAAATAATTTTTTATAAAGTTTTTTAAAATACGTAATTTTTTTATATATAATTTTTTTTGCCTTTTACAGAAATTCCCAAATCGCAGCTAAATCTACTCAATCCCAAAA
>NW_016219831.1:0-1536 GCF_001687245.7 Rhagoletis zephyria
CTGCAAAAATATTTTTGGTATATTCATATTTTTATAACAGGAAAAAAAATTGAGCAAAACAGATTTAATTCAAATAGTGGTAAAAAAATAAGCTTTCTTTGTTATTGATGTTCAAAAGGCAATAAAAAATTGGTTCATCATTCTAATACATATACCATAATAAATATTTAGATGATACAAAATTTTTCTTTTATTACTAAGAGTATTTAAAAAAAAAGGAATCAAAACTTTTCGAGCAAAACTTTCAAGTAAGGGCAACAATTCCCATCTACATGTAAAAATTCCTTCCATTGAAAACCTAATTAAGCCTCGGATGACACCCCCCTTTTGATAATGACCACGGCATACGTTTAAAGAACTACGACTTGCACCTGGAATATCTGGAAGGTGGCTCTGCCCGGCTATTTGATGTCCTCGTAAGGACATCAGGATAAAGCGCTGCCCCCGTCACAATATTAAAATCGAGCTTGGCGACTTCAATGCCAAGGTGGACTAGGAAAGGATCCTTTAGGTTCCAAATATCGATATTTGGCCTGCAGCACGAAACGTCCGATAACGGACTGAGGCTTATCGACTTCGTCGGGGTCCGAAACATGGTAGTATGATTAGTACTAGGTTCAAGCATAAAAATATCCATTAATCTCGAAAAACGGGAGACCAAAACGATTATGTTGTGATAGACGGAAGGAACTCAGACCACTTTCTTGTTGCAGCCGATATACATAGGCACCCGCCCCTGTGCAGAAAAATTGTGTTCCCAAAAATGCAAGGAAAGCTCAACGTCGAATAGATGCAATCACAACAGACGGCCAATGTATTCGCTACTCGACACTCACATCTGCTGTCAGAGAGCACTGTTCAACACTAGGTATGTTCCGAGCAGTGGGAATACATTTCCCGCTCATTGAGAACCGCCGCCGAAAAAGTGGTCAAATTACAAAGTACCGCCCGGTGATACTTGGTCCCCAATTCGTGCCCATCAATCAAAAATAAAGTATCGATTTTGAAGTTTTATTCTCTTGGGTTGGCCAAAATAATGTTTCAGCTATCGAAATATGTCCAAAACAGGTTCCGACCTTTTGCACCTGTTCCTATGATCAGTGTGAATGTGTTGGTTGACGCAGCNTGTTTAAGACGCGAGTTTTATTTAAGAATATTAAACACAAACTTAGAAAACCATATATTTGTAACCCAATTTTACGTGAATTTAATAAACATTTTTCAAATTCAGCACATTTCCTTTAATATCGCCTTTGGCGCCATATTGGAACGGCCATCCTGTTTTTAGTTATATTTCGAATTTAGCGACCCCATTAACTCATAATTAATATAAGCATAAACCATTCTTATTATTATTTTTAACAAAATTATTGTGCTTCAGATTTTCTGTTTTTTATTTTGACTTCATATTCAAATTGAGCGACCGCAACCTGAATTCATGTGAATATACTACGATGGAATGATGGGTTGTATGCAGTGTTGCCAGCGCTTCTGCATGAGAAAACGTCCCTCTTGGTCTGAAAAAACGTCATTTCC
>NW_016219832.1:0-1536 GCF_001687245.7 Rhagoletis zephyria
TACCCGGGTAACCGGGTACCCGGGTATCATCAGCCCTAGTAGAAACCAACTAATTTCGGGTGTGCATAAATAATAATAATAATAATAATAATAATAGATTGGCGCTTACACATATGTTTGTGTTTGGGCGAGCTTATCCTCCGATTTGTGGCGTGCGCCTTGTTATTATTACACAAAGGGAGGGATCTACAGTTTTATGCCGACTCCGAACGGCGATTGTATTTTTGTGAGAAGCTGTTTTTCATGGCAGAAATACTATTGGTGGTTTGCTATTGCTTACCGAGGGGCGACAGCTGTTAAGAAAATACCTTTTTTTCTATATTTTTTTTTTGCGAGGTTGCTTCAACCGGGTTTTGAACCCAGGTCCTGCAGANGCGAGCTTATCCTCCGATTTGTGGCGTGCGCCTTGTTATTATTACACAAAGGGAGGGATCTACAGTTTTATGCCGACTCCGAACGGCGATTGTATTTTTGTGAGAAGCTGTTTTTCATGGCAGAAATACTATTGGTGGTTTGCTATTGCTTACCGAGGGGCGACAGCTGTTAAGAAAATACCTTTTTTTCTATATTTTTTTTTTGCGAGGTTGCTTCAACCGGGTTTTGAACCCAGGTCCTGCAGAGTGGAAGCGCGCACTGCTATCCACTACACCACAGCGGCCGCCATTAATACTGTACGAAATAAATAAGGTAGCGGCCTAAAGGAATCCAAGGATTACAATTTTCTCTTTCACAGCTTCGGTCTTTTTCAATTTTACTTAGCAACTTTGATCAATATAAGGAAACAAATTTGCAAACCTGCATACCAATTTTGAATCGAATTGGTTTTTGAAACGAACTGACGTTTTTTTTCTGGCCGTTTTTATTTTGAAATGCCAAAGCCAAACCGAAAATCACAGATTTAAATACAATTTAAGTAATTTATTTTCATATCTTAGGTGTCGTCTTCGCTGAAATGGCCCTAATATAATAAGCTTAAAAATTTATAATAATACAAACAACTAATTTTTAAGCAAAAAAACCGACTTCAATTCTCATAAAAAAGTTAAGATTATCGTTAATCTCTTCATGATCCAATGATTGGATTTAAACCAAATTATAATGGGGCCACCTGTGAGGTAACGCCTTTCCTTTGAAAAAATAATTATAGAAATCGATTTACGTGGTCCAAAATTATGCGGTAACATACATAAAATAAAATATATATGTATATTCCGACAAATTGATAATCTGCCTCCTGATTGTGAAGTCGGTGAGAAATAATGAACATTAAATGAGGGGGAAAATAGGCAAAACTGGTCAAATGCGCACTCCTATTATTTTGACCACTTTCGTTTGAAGTTAAGGCCAAGTATATGCTCCAACCCATCGAAAATTAGGATTTCAATCAAGATTTTGAGTGTCCATTGAAAATTCTAAGTATGCAGTATTTGTCTACTCGACTTGGCTTACGTATTATCCAAACCTTTAAAATATTTATTAAAAATTTTTTAATTTCGCTCTGGGTATTTTAGAAAAAAGTAAGTAAGTAAGTACATA
>NW_016219833.1:0-1536 GCF_001687245.7 Rhagoletis zephyria
TGGGCAGCTTTGGCTCGGCCAGCTCGGCGAAGCAGCAGCAGGCCACGGCTGCTGCAGCCAGTCCAAAGTTGGGCGCCAGAGGTCTGAATAGCAGCAGCAAAATTCCCGTCGGGACGTCGACGCTTTTTTCCAAGAAGACGCCCAGTCCGAATAGCAAATCGCTTTCAGCTGCAGCTGATGGGAACAGCGGCAGCGTCGACAATATTCCGCAAAAGTGCGCCAAAGAGGAGGCGTCGGCCAGTCAGGAGAGCAAACCGACGTTAGTATTTTCATATTCACCTTAAGTTTGTAACACTTGATCACTGACCAACCTTTTTCTTCCCCTCCTTCTTTTCCGGCAGACTTCCAAACCGAGTATTCCTCAAGTCGAACACGCTGCGCAGCAGCGGCAGCCATAAGCTCTCAAAGGCGGAATCGGTGGACTCGAGCAGTGGTGGTGGTGGCTTAAAGTTGAACAAGGTGGTGCTCAAGCCAGTCGGCAATAGTGCAAATAACAGTCAAAGTACTACAGCTCAACAGTCCCGCTTCGGTGTCACCGAAAAGCTGTACGCCAATGATCCGGAAGACCTGCCTTCGATCAGCCCTGGCGTCCCTGCGGACCGCAACTCTGTGATTGAGTACAGTCGNTGGTGGCTTAAAGTTGAACAAGGTGGTGCTCAAGCCAGTCGGCAATAGTGCAAATAACAGTCAAAGTGCTGCCACAGCTCAACAGTCCCGCTTCGGTGTCACCGAAAAGCTGTACGCCAATGATCCGGAAGATCTGCCTGCAATCAGCCCTGGCGTCCCTGCGGACCGCAACTCTGTGATTGAGTACAGTCGAACGCTTGATCTCCTCATTGCCGGCCAGGTGAAGGCGCTGACTGGGCTGGAAAATGGCGGCGGTGGTGGTGGTGGTCAGCAAACTTTGCAAACCTCTACTGCGGAAACTCAGCAGGTCAGTCCCTCTCGAGGAGGACTGAATGCCTCGAATTCCAACAAGCAGCTCGCCGACCGAGTGCACCAGCTGCGGAAGATGTGCCTGGCCGTCTCCGAGGAGGCGCTGACGCCGCAGCAGCGCTTTCGCATTCGCGAGCTGCTGACGAAGCTGGAGAAGAACAGCGACCGACTGCGCAGTAGTGGTGGGCAGCAGCAGCAGGTCACCGATGGCCAGCTGGTGGGCCTGTACGGCGATCTGCAGGCGAACATTCGCGACATTATCACCGTCGTACAGAAGTAGTCTTTCAGTGCCCTACCACCACCACCCTCACCAAAACAGTGTGCCAAATGATACTCAACGAGGACTGCAGGCGTGGCAGTGATTTAGTGTCTTCTGCACACCTCTGAAAACTGTCCATTGCATCCTGACTTTTTGACCGTTGCATTTACCTACAGAACCTTCTCTTCCTACCTTTTATCGACCTATTTGACTTGGCCCAAACATTGGGCCTACTACCAAAAGATTGCTACCAGCCCACATCTCTCTTTGACCAATGTGATCACCACACACCCGCAAATCCAAACAAACTCTTTCTTCTGTGTACATCATCGTCATCATTA
>NW_016219834.1:0-1536 GCF_001687245.7 Rhagoletis zephyria
TTCTCATTTTTTCTTTTGCCTTTTTGAGCTGGTCACCGATTGAGCTGGTCGCCCGCTTGCCTTTTGCAATCATCTTTTTCGGTGGTGATGCTGGAGCTTTCTTCTTTTGAGGTGGTGATGTTGGAGTTTTCTTCTTCTGTGGAAGTGGTGGTGATGGTGGTGGGGGTGATTTTTTTACCACAGGAGTGGGCAGCATCTTCAGCATCATCCCGGCGGCGCCCACCTGAGAAATCGGCACCACCAGTGGAGTGGAGTTGACGAGAAAGTGCGGCATGCCGAGGTTTTTCCCCCTTTTCTTCTGCTGAAGAGTCGCTTCCGTTTCAGTTGAGGAACGATGCTGACCAGGTGTTTTAGCCACTGGAGCCACGGGAAGCCTTGCCAGTCGTTTGGCTTTCTTTACCGTCCTCTTTTTCTTCTTTCTTTTTTCTGTCTTTTTATCCTTCTCTTTTCCTTCTTCTTCAGTTTCAGTTTCTGTTGTTTTTGTTGTTGTTATTGCAACTTTTGCTGTTCCATCAAGAACTTCAGTTTCAAAAGCCGTTTCCGGTTCGTTGTTGCTGTTGCTCCTGTTTTGCTGTTTACCGTTTTTACTAATTTTCGGCGATGTCGAGTCATCATTACCACTGCTGCTGCTGCTTAAAAAACCAAAGTACGCCCAGAAGTGGTAGAAGAAGGTGGGCATGACGTAGCAGCAGAGGAGGAAGAAAACGCCTACAATGACAACCATCAGCAGGCAGGTGAGCAACAACTGCAGATCATCATCTTCTTCGTCGTCATCCGGTTCCGGAGGTTTCTTTTCGCCATTAAAACCTAGTTTCCATTTTATAAACTCTATTGTATAGAGAAACTCTAAACAGACAGTAAGTAAGTTAGGGGAAAAAAATATGATTTGATAATGACGACCGTAGTGTTTCTTACTTTTTATAATACTTTTAGACTTTTTCTTTCCAACAGTGGAAACTTTACGACCAAAATAACGTAATTTTATTGCCTTGCCTGAATTTTTCACTTGATCTCTTTGTATTCTTTGTATCCTTCTCTTTTTGCCTGTTTCCACGTTCAAACTTTGATAATCCAGGCTGTCCTGGTAGTTTATGGTAGTAGTATTGACAATAATGGGATAACTCGTGGTGGTGGTGGTGGTCAAAACAGCTCCGAAGACCAGAACACTAGACGGCCTAAAGATGGCAACCATCGTTGACTAATCAAACGAACAACGGCCTAAAAAGCTAGTTTAAAACTAAATAGTGTTCTCAAATGTTCCAAATGTGCACTTTATTGATATTGATAAGATTTAGAACAACAGCAGCAGCAGCAGCACAACATAACATTGCACTTTTTTGTCAAACAATCAAAAAAGTAAAAACGACACATTTTTGCATTTCAGAGAGTTCATTGTGACTGGAATCACTTGCACCGGCAAGCTGCTGCTGCTGCTGCAAACACATCTGCTCAGGGTGGAAGTTGTCAATCATGATAGTCATCTCTTTTTAAGGCTTAGCTAAACGTTTGTTTGATGCCGTCATTCAGTCAGTCATG
>NW_016219835.1:0-1536 GCF_001687245.7 Rhagoletis zephyria
ATCATCTTACCACCCTGTCGGAAAAATCAACCAACACCAACACACATTATTTTTTATTGCAAAAGAAGGACCTCATAAAACATAAAAAACATAGTCCCTCTTTTTGGGTGCAATATAATTTTTGGACCAACAGAAATGAATGAACCAAACACGATTTGCTGATAGTTTGCCTTCTATCGAACCTATCAAATAACGAACGTATGTATGTATTATATTTTGGATAGGGGATAAACACACAGCAAAGCCGGATACCACATGAAATAACGATTAATTTGGGCATGTATCGTTCATTTATTTCTTTTATTTTAAAGTTATTTTGGACTCAAAAATAGCGGCAGATCTCGTTCGCTAGTTAGATAATTAATTTTTTCTTTCTTTGAAGAAAAACACCGATAATTTTTTTAATTATCATTCCGTAAGCTTTTATTCAAAGCACTTAAACGTTTTACGAAATCTCTGAAAGGTTTCGAAAATATCCCGAAGTGTTCCACCATAAAAATTTCGAGAAAATTCCAAAATATTGCGAAAAATAAAACACAAAATATACGGAAAAGTCTCAAAAAATCACGGAATATCTTTAACAATAATTCTGAAAAACCAAAATACTTAGAACAACTCCCGAGTAACCTCCGAAAAGCAGTAAAAAAATGCGAAAAAATATCGAAAAGTTCCGACAAAATTTCTGTAGTGTAAACACGAAAAAAATTCAAAAAAGTCTCTAAAAGTCCTGATAAATACCTTAAAAATCATGAAAAAGATTTGAAAATTCTCCGGAAGAATCCGGAAATATTCCCCAAAAACAGGAATTTTTTAAAAAAAATCCCGAACAGCCCAAAAAATGCAAAATGCAAAAAAAGAAGCCCCGAAATTATTCTCAAAAAAATCCCGGTAAAAAAAAATATAAAGATTTCGAAAAAATCGGAGATGTCTCAAAATATTTCCAAAGCGATTCAAAAAACACGAAAAAACAAAATAAATTAAAAAGTTTTGAAAAATCCCGACAAATCACTCAAAAGTATTTGAAAAATCCTGAAAATACAAAAAAAAAATACGAAGACTAATGACAAGTACCACAAAACTTAAAAAAAAATTTGTACTTGTAGAAGTCCAAAAAAAAGAGCCCAAATATCCAAACAATATCAAAGGGAATTCCAAAGATTTAACAGACTAACAAACCCCGAAAGTCTAAAAAAAATCGAAAACTCCCAAAAAAACACGAAAAAAGCTTAAAAAAAAGTCGCCAATGATAAAAAAATTGAAGGTCTGAAAAATCTCAAAATTACCCAAAAAATTACGATGACTCCCGAAAAGTACCACAAACCTGCAAAAACTATACTTGCAGAAATCAAAAAAAAAAAATCCCCAAACATCCAAAAAATCTCAAAAAGAATTCCAAAAAATGTAACACATTTAAAATAAACACCGAAAGTTAAAAACTAAACCGGCCGAAAGCCTCTGCGCTGTGTTTTACGGTTTACAGCGTGGCAACGAATAACTGTTACCCAGGTTTTTTTGAGAAATAGAAGAGTCCTTTAT
>NW_016219836.1:0-1536 GCF_001687245.7 Rhagoletis zephyria
TTTGAAAATATTCACCACTGAGACTGAATTTGCTTTTTTAATCTGTTTTTGTAAAGCCTTCTTAAAATAAATTCGTTAGACGTCCATAGTGTAATATTGATCTACAAAAGTGACACAACTAAAAAATTTGGCATTTTTGAAATTATGTACTAAAAATGTTCATAGAGCTTTTATTCATCTTTCAGCAAAAGCTCGAGCGAAATTTTGTTATAACTTGAAATTCTCAAATTATCTGGCGTTTAACAGCACGATCAGTGCACACCGAATTAAATTTGAAGAATCTTCTCCTCTTCACTACCTGGCGGAAACAATGATCCGTTTCGATGGTCAATCTGTCCTTGAAACTGTACAGTATAGTTGGCGGCAATTTTAAAATGGGTGAGTATCGTTGTTCTTAAGGAATCCAATATACATAGACTCATTTCAGAAGAAAAACCTTAAATGTCTTACCAAGGAGCGCAATGGTTCTTATGGTTGATTGGTCATTTGAGATTGACTTCTGGGAAACTCAATCCTGGCATCTCCGAATGAAGCTTTAACGCACAGAAATATTGGAAAATCACGTCCATTATGCCAATCAGACAACACGGGAGTTCGACTTACAAGTTGGTACAGCACCTTGATGTAATCGGACATTAACGGCATATTTTCACTTGACGAGTTTAGTAATAACTCGACTCTAGCCCTACCCGCCGGCTATTTTTAGCAACAGTATTGCCCTTACTGTTACCAATACATATCTCGAATATAAGCAAATTCGGATCATAAATAACATTTTAAGAGTTAATATAATAACTCGACAACAGCGCCACCTGCCGGATGAAACTTTGAATTTATTTAAACTATCCAGAGATCCACTCAAATATACGCAACAAATTTCGTTACAATCGGTTCACTCACAAACACACGTACAGAAGAATTATGGAAGAAGAATGGTGACCATAATTATGAATTGAAAATGCCGGACAATTTTTCCAAAATATACCTACATACGTCTATTTACGTGGAATAAAAATAACAAAAACTTATTGAGTATATGTTTTTAAATTCCATTTTATACTTAAAACATAAATCACAGTTTCTTAATTGGTATAAATCTGTTTTTAAATGAATATTTATAAAGTTATAATAAATTTTTTAGGCAAACTATGGGTCATTCAATGTGAAAATAAAACCCAATTTATTTGAAAGAAATATTTCGAAATTTGTTTTCGAAGAACGTGTTTTTTGGTATATTCGCAATTATTCGTCAAAAATCGACGTAAAGTTATTTATGTGCCCTTAACAAAAATATATTATTTGTGCAGATTGCGATATAGAACATCTACATTTCTCATTTTCATTAGTTAAAGCTCAAGCTTTACTGTAATGACATATCTCCTGTACATCGAATTTTTAACATAAATTAGTAAAATAATCAAGTGAAATCGGCACATATATATATTTTTGTAAGTGGCACATCAATACCTTTCAAACTTACCGCCACACAAAATTTAGCATAGACAGGTTGAAGTTCCAAAATCAGCCTCACCCACC
>NW_016219837.1:0-1536 GCF_001687245.7 Rhagoletis zephyria
TATAGTGTTTTATAAATGACATTTTCATAAAAAATTTTCTTTATGTTTCTTGAATTTGGGTGTTAGTATTTAAAAAATTTAACTATGTGGAATCAAACCGAACCGCGGTTCAGAGATACTTATGAGCCGGTTATTGTAACGATAAAAGTTTTTGTAAGTGGTTCGAAAAAAATCTGGCAACACTATACACGATACATATCTATGTATATAAATATCATATACATATGTATACAAATATGTATTTGCATACATTCAGCGTGTGACGGTATTTAATCGAGCAAGTGTTTGTGTTTAGATACAAATTGGTTTGCTCCCGCAGCCACTAAACCACCAAATCACTAGCGGCTATTAAACCAAACACATGTTTAATTAAACTGTCTTAAATTGGGTATTATACGTACATATGTATGTATCTAATTTGTACGTTTTATTTGATGTGTTAAATAATGCTCCTTTCCTTGTTTTGGCAACATAATGCTTTTAATATTTTTTTTATTCATGGATCACGCAATTCAGTAAAATATCTTTTTTTTTATGTGGTCGTACTTGAACAAGCAAATGGTAGAAAAGTGAAAATTTTAAAGCTTACTTCGTGGCTAGGTCGGCAACTTTTCGGATACAATATTTTCTCGAAGTAGCCGAATTGGCGGCTGCTGCATCCAACTAGCTAGAGGTGGGTATACGGGTACCTCCTCACAGTAGGACCCAGATTCGATCCCTGGTCAAAATCTTAAAATATAAACAGTTTTTTTTTCTAACAGCGGGCGCCCCTCGGTAGTCAATCGGAAATCTCCGAGTGTATTTCTGTCATGAAAAAAATATATTTTTTTTCATTTTAACTTTTATTTCAACATATTTTGATTTTGATTTGATAAAAATAAAATATTTCACACAAACAACAAAAAATATAATCGATAATCGCAAGAGGCTATTGCCTGAAAATTTTAAAATGCACTTAGTGGCATTGTGCTTCTATGATAGACGGCCGAGTAATCATAGTCAACTTATTTATGTACAGTAGAGTGCATCACTCCCCATACAAAAAAAAAAAAATTGTACTGTTTTTTCCACTGGAGAAAAACTTGAATAACTCAGCCAAAACCTTAGGTATTTTCTCACCCTTTTAATATCTTTTCGAATAAGCTCATTCAATGTATAAAAGAGGAAGGTAAGATAAACGAGTGTCATTCCATTTTGAATTAAAATGCGTTGGTATTGAGTAAAGAAAAAATTGGGAAGTGAATGAGTTTTTTTGCAAAAAACATAAAAAGGGTGAGAGAATACCTTTCCGCTGATACCTCATAAGTCTATGTCGATAAAGTTTTGAAGCAGTTATTCAAGTTTTTCTAACACAAATCTTTGAAAAAAGTTAAAAAGCAGCATCAAAAATCTCATTATTATGATTCCGTTAATACAAATTTTTAATATTTTTATGCAGATTTTTTAAGCTTAAACTGTTTCGTCATCTTAGGGAATTTTTTCCAAATAATCCTTTAAGAAACTATTTTTATTCATAAAAAAAATCCATTTTTAGAG
>NW_016219838.1:0-1536 GCF_001687245.7 Rhagoletis zephyria
AAAACCGAAATAATGCATATAACAAAAACCGAAATAATGCATGCATGCCAATTTTGGTTCAAAACCGAAATAATGCATATGTGAAAGACGAAGTAATGCATACATGCAGAGTTTCGGATGAAAACCGAAATAATGCNCCCGAAATAATGCATATGAAAAACCCGAAGTAATGCATACATGCTCAGTTTTGGTTGAAAACCGAAATAATGCATATGGCAAAATCCGAAATAAAGCATACATGCACAGTTTCGGTTGAAATAATGTTTAAATGCACAGTTTCCATATGCGCAATTTCGGTGCCCCACGCTCGCATTGAACTGTATAGCAAGCTTTATAGCGAACCTCCGAGTGTATTCTGATATGAAATCAGAATCGGATAAGCTCGGCCAAACACTAAACTATCTCCATGTACACTACCTATATGTGAAAGTATTACATACATATTTTGGGTGCATTTTTCCAAGTGTAAAATCCACTGAGAAGCAAAATAAAACGGCATCCCTATGATTTCAACTTATCGTCGCCTGGGTAAAAGATTATGTTAATTTCGGCAGGTTGTGGGAAATCGCGATTGCAGTTTGGAATTTCTCAAAAACGCTAAGATAGATTTTCTCCAAAGTCCCTGAAAATGTTACTAGTTCACAAAATTCTTAAATTATATAATTTGTAATGTTTATTGTTAATTAGTTTTGAGTTTATGAAGGATTTTATTTAGTCAAATTTTGTCGTAAGCCTCATTTGTCTACAATTTGGCAGCCACTTTGTATGAAATACGACAAAATGTGATCAACATTTCTACCAAATTAACGACACTTTTTACTCAATATCTCGGAAACTAAAAGAGATATCCAAAATTGGAGAACGCCATTTTTAATATATTGATTAGTTTAATATGGCTGCATCACTAACTATATTTTTACTAAATTATCGAAAAAATGTTAATGAATATCTCGGAAACTAAAGGAGATATCTAAAAACTGATAACACCAATCGAAAGACCTTATTTCAAAATATATGACTGGAACTAAGAATCGTCAAAATGGCGCTTACGACAATCTTTTACCCAGGCGACGTTATGCCAACCGTTTTTAATATAAATGACAAAAAACGTAAGCAAGGAATTTCTTAACAAAAAAACTGTTTTTCCACACAGATGGAAGATTTACACATATAAAAAATATCAAACCACAATGCCTTTATTGGCAGAAGGAGAATAAGAATACTTCAAGCAGTTCTCATCTTTTTTAAAGAGCATTTAAAAAAAATAAGCTGCTGGTTTCGAAGCTAGTAAAAAATTATTTTGTTTTTGTTTGTTGTTTACAAAAGAATGATTGCCAAGTATAAAAGTCAAAATTATAAAATATATGTCGCTTTCCAAAATATATTCAACAAAGTGTGATTGATTTTGACATTTCTCTCATAAGAAACAGGCTATAATGCCAAATTGAAATGAATGAAAATATTTTGTTTCAAATTTGAATTTGCTTAAAAAAATTTACACAAAAACTTTCAAGCAACAAATTTTCTTAACAAACG
>NW_016219839.1:0-1536 GCF_001687245.7 Rhagoletis zephyria
TAAATATATATGCGGGGGTAACACTGAGTGGTCATAGCAGACATTTTTGGGTTCATAATAAGGCAAGTAAAGAGTGTGCTGAAAGGGGTTCAAATGAAGGCCACTTTTCATATGAGCGAGCGCGTGTGCGCCAAAGTAAGGCTACAAACGCACACATTATGGGAGCGCTGCTGGCTGGCCCTCCGACCACTGACCAGTGACGGCAAAAATGTTAGCCCCTAGCAAATCTGATTAAGCGCTTAAGCGAAACGCTGCGCTCCCAAATTGCATACGCGAATCAAAGGCACATAAACGCATACCCTCATGGGTTGAGAATACTGCGCTCTTATATATGATACATTAGGGCGGTCCAAAATAAGTAAAGTCGGAATTTTAATGCTCTCACTCCCTAGGATTGCTTTAGTTCGAAAAAATATACCCATACAAAATACATGGAAAACTTTGAGCGCTTTGAGNTAGGGGTATATTTTTTTCGGCATAGAAGGATCCTAGCGGGGGAGCGCATAAAAATTGCGGGTTTACTTTTTCTCATGCATTTTTGGGACCACCCTAATGATACATACATGCAAGCACGTGCATTTATGAAGGCCGCTCATAAACCTACACGCCCACTTGCATTTCATATTGAATTGTATGCATTTTGCGTCATATTTTCAACCACCCATAGCCAGTTTACTCTCCCCCTTTGAATTTCTTTCCCCTCCCTTGACTATAAGCTTCCTGTTCCACTGCCCTCACATGCGCACTCATGTGTGACCTTTTGCACCCTTGTTCTTGCTAGAGCTTATCTCGCAAGCTCTATCTCTGGCATATTTTGAAAATATTCGAATTTCATTTGACTGTAGTCTGCTTTTTGGCGCATTATAGCGCTTAGTTAGTCTTGTGTGTGTGTGTCTATGTACATACCCTGGCTCTTGCGTTTATTGTTCTAACCCAACTAATATGCAATAAATTTTATCAACGCATTTAATCAAAGATAAGTCCATGCTGTGCGCACATAACTCTATAATTGTTGGTGTATTACTGGGGGATTTCATTGTTTTGCAGTTGTTGTTGCCATTCTACATGGCGTGCGTGCCAGTTTAATATGAATATTTCATATCCTTATTTTTAGGATGATTCGCCGTTATGTAGGCCTTGGAAAATGTGCTTCTATAAATAGGAGTTTGATAAAATTTTGGTGAAATAAAGAATCAATTGATATTCTCTTTGTAATAAGTCACAATGTTATAAACTCTTGGGAATAACGTGAGCGCCACACATTATGCAACTTGAAAGCCCAAAGCTAAAGTATGTATTCGTGCCAAAAGGTCTAGGTGTGGTTTGAAGGCAATTTAAAATTATTCTTGTGAAGTGTTTAGCGATTCAAAAATTTATAAGTACCTGTTTAGCACTAGAATTTTGTTTGTAAGTATAGACGATTTAAATAACAAGTAATTTTCTCCGATGCAAAAAGAATTATCGAAATAGGTTGACGTGTCCAAAGTTATGCGGTAATATACATAAAAAAAAATATTCCGACGAACTGATAACCTC
>NW_016219840.1:0-1536 GCF_001687245.7 Rhagoletis zephyria
ATATTTATTTGTTTAGTAAAATAATCAATTGCAGATTGATCAAATACATATATGTACATTAGACCGTACCTGAAAACAAGTAATTTTTAAGCAAAAACCACAACCAACTTCAATTCTCATAAAAAAATTTACGAGTTCCGTTAATTTCTTCATGATTCAATGATCCGATCTAAACCAAATTAGTATGGGACCACCTTTCCGATGGAAATTATCGAAATCGGTTGACATGGTCCAAAGTTATGCTGTTTTGACAATAGAAAAAAAAATAAAAATAAAAAATATTCCGACGAATTGATAACCTTGTACTTCTTTTGAAGTCGGTTAAAAATATTCCGACAAATTGATAACCGTCTTCTTTTTTGAAGTCGGAAAAACACACTTTGATTATTTCAGTAAAACTATTTGATGCGACTGTTTTCATTGCCGAATGTACATACAGTCAGTCAAAAATGTTTAGGTACAGCGAATTTTTTACAATACAGTCACTATTTGTTAAATATTTTATTTTCTGCTAATTTTTTATAAAAATATGGTTAATTCTACTACAAAAATCCCAAAAATCAAAGTTCGAAACCTTGTGCAAAATTAAAGAAAATTCTGTAAAATTTCATTCAAATATTGCACTTTTCATTTACGCCTCTAGAAAAAAGTTAAGTATGCCGTTTTTAAGCCCATTCAATTTTACTATAATAAAGTGCAAGTATGAGGAAGCTGGGACTTTCCATTGATTTTTGGGAAATTTTTTTGTTGAAGGTGTCGCACATTTTTTCCCCATATAAAAAAATTATCAAACATTATTTTATATGGAGAAAATGAGCGACACTTCCAACAAAAAAAAATTGCTAAAAATCAATTGTAAGTCCTTGCCACCTTACACTTGCACTTTGTTATACTAAAATTGAATGGGCTAAAAAACTGCATACTCATCATTTTTCTAGAGAGCGTAAATGAAAAGTGCAATATTTGAATGAAAGTTTGGCGAATTTTCTTTAATTTTGCACAAGGTTTGGAACTCTGATTTTTGTTTTTTTTTTTTGTTGTAGAATTAACCACATTTTTATAAAAAAAATATCGAAAAATAAAATATTTAAAAAATAGTTGCCCGTATTGTAAAAAATTCGCTGTACCTAAACTTTATTGACTGACTAGATAAATATGTATGCAGCGGCCACCGAAAAATGTAAAAAGGCGAACCCTAGGATCAGCAAAAAAAACATTTATCGATACTGCCTCGCAAAAATACCTAAGGACTCAGGCTTGCAGGGCCTAACGTTTTTTGTTTGTTGTTTGTGGGGTGGTACGGTCTAATATACATTCATAAGTGCATATATGTAGATATGCCTATGTAGTCGTATGTAGTATTATGGAAATTATCTAATGAGCATTCAATCACAACAAACAGATTGCACAATTGCAAATTTTTAAGTCTCGAACAGATTTACTAAAGCTAAATCAAAGTAAATTCTTTTTGATGAACAATTCTCAAGTATTTTAAGTTGCGATATTTCAAAATGAATAACTCGTTAATTTTCTAGT
>NW_016219841.1:0-1536 GCF_001687245.7 Rhagoletis zephyria
CATTACCTGAAATCATATACAATTTGTACCGTTCCTTCGATTGTAAAAAGTTGAGAGTGAAATTAAAGATTTTGGTTTGTCGAGGTGCAATATGGTTTTATTTTTTGAAGAAAAACCCTTTTAGTGGTACAGGGTGATTTGAAATTTGATGAAATGAAAACACTGACATAATGCGAGACCCCTCTTCTTAGATGAAATCTGGCACGCGAATCGCTTATAACTCTGACCAACAGTTGGAATATATTTATTGAAATATGTGTCACAGTACGGGTGTGAAAATAAAGAGGTTTAAGAAGGTTGTAGTTGAAATATTTTTTTGAATGGGGTTGCCATGTATTTTTAAAAATTGAATTAGAATAAATTACGCAAGTATGTGAAATGTTTCATTATTGGTTTCAAAAGAAAGAGATTTAAGAAAGAATACTTTCAAAAGAATGAGGCTAAATGAAAATGAAAATGAAACTTTTTTGGGAGAATTGAAACGTTATTGATTCAAAATAATCACTATCTTACTAACTTTTACGATTCAATTTGAATTTGTTTGATGTAAAAAAAGAAATNTATTATCTTTTAATTTTCTTAATTTTAGGAAAGTTGAGTATTTAGTTTTCTGAAGACTGTCGTTTTATTAGAAGCTGTTTTTCATGGCTGAATGCACTCGGAGATTTGGCCATTGCCTGCCGAGGGGCGACCGTTATAACAAAACTTTTAGTTTTGCTGTTGGTCTGAAACTGGGCTCTAACCTAGACCCCGCGGAACGGTAGCGCGCACTGCTAAGCAAGACACCTGAGCTGCTGTATATGTCAGCAATAATTATGCTATATTTTATCTGCATACCAAAAAATATAAAAAAACAAGGTTTATCGAAATTGGTAACCGGTACAAAAAACCATTTTAATTTTATCAATTACCGTGTTGTAATCCTTTTCGGAACAACCAATTCCTACTACAATTTATATTTTTGTCCATTGTTTGTATGGCATCCGTGCACTGTGCGACGGGGTGAAATGTAAAATGAAATGATTTACATACATAAAGCTATAAATTCGTAATTTTTAAAATGTACCATAAGCTAGAAATCCCGTTGTTCGTTAATTTCGTATTTTTAGTGTATTCTTGGAAAGTGAATAAAACAAATATACAAATGTAATAGGTATAACCACTAAAAGAAACTATGATGAGGATGGCATGAATAAAAACTGATTTTTGTATCCGAAGAGAGATATTTGTTACAGTGTTTTCTGCTGGAAAATAAAAAAATTTAAATATAGCAAAAAAAAATGGAACTTTTTGTTTGCACTTGCATATTTTGTGTTTTTTTAATGCTGGTGTGTACATTATTAATTAATTTTGATATTGGCTTGTGATTACTTATATGTAAACAAACAAATAAGAAACAAAAGATTGTAGATAACTTAGTTTAATTAAACATACGCAAATGTCAGCACATAAGCAGTTATTTGAAAAAGAAAATTTGTAGGTGTGCATATACCGAAAAAATATACCCTTTTTTTATTTTAAAATAAAATAATATTT
>NW_016219843.1:0-1536 GCF_001687245.7 Rhagoletis zephyria
ATGAATTAAGATTGCTGATTAGGTAATGTAAATCGCGTTACGACTGAATCTAAACAATAAAAGAAACATATGTAAATTTAATAAGTTCACCAGATTGATGTATTTCTGAAGAAGAAATTGTCGTCATCGGTTCTCAAGTTTGCTTTGGGGACAAACAATTTTCGCCGTTGGGTCTTCGTTCTTGACCAAAAACATACACCGGAGATGTCCGAACACTGAAACCGATTTGTCTCCAAACTAAACTTGACCAGCGAAGAATGAAAGAATCAGCCAACACCAACAAATAAGTCTCACAGACCAAAGTTCTAAAGAATACTTCTATTGGTCAAGTATTTAGGATAGCTTTTGCTTAAGACAGAAGACAGTTTCCGTCAGTTTCAGCCAACGATTTTACTGTATTTGATGTGGTTCCTCAATGTGATTGATACTTGACCTAAAGGAAATGCTATATGCCATGCAATCAAACGGAATGTCATAAATCTTAGATATCGTTAGGAAAACAAAGTCTGAATACCGATCTTCGAAACCTAGGGATCTAAACCGCTTCAACGATAAGAAAACGGCTGGCCTTTGGCTATTTTCACAGATGCCTTTATGATTTTACTCCATTAAAACCCATCAAATCTATGCACTGTATTTAGCCACTGAAGAAAAATCTGGCTGGATTTTTGGTGATAAAGGAGGCCAATGAAATTTCCCTATTAAATGATGGGGATCTTGAACGAATTGGATAAACAGTCCACCACACCATTGTCAGGTTGGCATATTAGGCAATTGCATTGTTGGGAAAAAATCAAACATTTTTAACCTAGAGATTTATGATCCACAACACTGTACCTAATGCAGAAAAAGTAATATCCTATAGCCCTAATCACTGCTAAATCTCACTACTAAATTTAGTACCCTGAGACTGAGAGAACTTGTATGGAAAAAGTGTCTTTACGAGTACGGGCGCATTCTGTGCTCCTATTTTTGTTATTCCTTAAAACTTCGACAAAAAGTTTGCTTCGAGAATTTACGGACGCTTTATCCTGAAACGAATTTTTGCCCTCCCTTGTCAAGTTTGGTTTGGAGATAAACCGGTTTCAGCATTGGCAAACGTACCAAAAGAAACACAGTTTTTACCTTAAAAACTGGTATTGGCCAGCCTTTCTAAAGTTTTTGTTTCGGTTCCAAATGTTTTGACCACCACTGTAGGTATATGAGAGTTGAAGCCTGTGCTAAAGGAAGTACCTTTTGCCGAATTTTTTGTCATACCTGCTGTTCCTGTGTGAGTGATAGTAATAAACCGCAGCGGTGCGAAGATATTGGGTAATCGATTCCCACTGCTCATTTACGTTACGGTCAATGAGTGNTTTTATGGATACTTCGATGCTGGTGTGTGGTACAACTAAATAACTAGCTAGCTCTATCCGTTGTCGAAGCTGTTTTCATCAAGACGGAACTGAAATTTCCGACTGTTGGACCAAATATGTTTAACTTTCATGCGGGTTGTGGCAATTCCTTCACTGATGGAGTGAACCAGGACACTAATTG
>NW_016219844.1:0-1536 GCF_001687245.7 Rhagoletis zephyria
GAGGAGTTATGATAAAAGACCTCATATCTGAACAATCAGTGGTATGGGGACTGCAAGTTATAGTGACCCGATCTTTATTATTTTCGCTGTAAGTCTTCTGTTGATAATGGGTGCAAGTATTGCAAAATTTCATGTTCGTAGCTGCATAAATGGAGAAGTTGTAATGAAAAATCTCATATCTGAACAATCAGTTGTATGGGAGCTATATGTTATAGTGGTCCGATTCTTCCGGTTCCGACAAATGATTAATACATTATAAATGATTAATCTATATATATAAAAATGGTGTGAAAAATGTATAGTAATTCATCAATTGAGAACGGTTGGACCGATTTGGCAAACATTTTTTGTTAGTTGTTCGTAATTGCCAGGAGAAGGTTTTTGCGAAAGAAAATTTTGGAAAANTCGCCTCAGCTCACGTAGGGTGCAGTTTGTTTTGCTAAAAAGCTATAAAGCGCTTGCAAAATTCACAGCGACCCTGTTCGTTAAGTTACTGCGCTATCCAATGCTAACAATTTTTACACAATATTTTCATAACAATCCCAAGAACATTAAAATTACAAAACCAGGTATAAAACTGGTTAGGACAAGTATTCATCTATGATACACAAGCAATTTGGCATAGAAAAGTATTACAACACGAAAGACGGACAGAAAACATTGTCTCTGCCACCACCACCTACACGCCGCCGCATTAGTGCATTTTTAGCTGCTTCTGTGCTGTCTGTCAGCACTGTTAGCAAGCCCGTTTGCATACAATTTAACCCACTGTCAATAGTCTGGGCGAGACATGTAAAACGCTCATACTTTGCTACATACATATATACATTTTACATGAACGCGCTTTAACTAACATTCCGCTTAACGCTTTGAGATGTTGGCAACGACGAAGCGCTAGTCTGAGGCTATTAGGCAAGTAACAGCAAAAAAACTAATATATTAATGAACAGTTACGCATGTTCGGAGAGAATCGTTGGGTTAACTTGGGATTAGGGAACTTAAGCATCGTGATGGGTGAAGACGGAGCAGTTTTGAGGACTTTGCCATTTGCCAATTATACAAACAACAAACTCAAATCTACCCACACAATGTTGCCGAGGTTAACCTTGAGTAAGTCCTACAAGGCTGTAACCCCTGGAAAAAAACTCAGGTTGCGCGATTGCTAGTCTTCTATATTTATGGATCAACGCTTGATTATGGCTAGGCGGGCATTTTTGTCGAGGAGAATGCAAAACTTCGTCAAGCTAATTGGGTATGCATAACACGGAGTATGTGTATATTTTCCAACATCCTTTTTATGATGTGTATAAAGTTAGCGAAACAACATGAAGAAAAAAATGTCGCATATACCTATGAATTTGCCGTTTTTTTGCCGTTAATTAGTTGTGGAAAAAATAATTTTGTCGCTCTTGTATTCTTTTAGATATAAGGTGTTTTGCTAACTTTATATAAAGTTAGCGAAGCACCCCTCCAAACTCAAAGACAAAAGACTAGGCTTTATGTCCAAATTTGCCGTTTTTTTGCCGTTCCAAGATG
>NW_016219846.1:0-1536 GCF_001687245.7 Rhagoletis zephyria
TTAGTATGTCTGTTTTACATAGATAACATTGTTTGCTTTTATTTAAGTAAACAAATATTTATGTAGTCATGTCAACGAATGTTTTGGTTTATTTACTTATACATAAATGTACGCTACACGGTGGAGAGTCAGCTATTTATCGGGATGGATGCAGATGGTGGATTCCAGTTTTAATAATAATACTTTGGCGCGGCGCACTTTTGCTAAGTGTTTGGCCTCCAATTTTTGGTGTGCGTCCTAATGTTATTACACGAATAGGTCGAACGCTGTTAGAAGACACCAGTCATCGAACCCGGTCATCTACTAAACATATAATACAAGAATCAGATGGGTCTACAAGGGGGGATATATAGGGACTGGAATGATCTTTTGTATCTCCAAAGACCCAGCATTTCCAAAATATCTTGGGATTCTCTAATAAATCCTAAAATGGCCTTGGGAAGCTAACATCACAAATAATGTGTTCTGAGATGTCATCATCTTCAAGGCAAATCATCGACATTCTGACCCTGTGTTAGATATCCAGAGAGTAACCTGCTATCAGTCCTATTTAATATATGAAGATCTTGGGCTGTTTAAACACCTCTACCGATCCCAGTACTTACTGCTCTCGAAAAGGAACAACTTCTGTCCCGAAGTTGAGCAAGTTCTCATTCATGCGGTGATGAAGAGACTTGCCCACCCTTCCAGTTTATTTAGGCAAAGTACGGCAGTTTTTCTCGTGATGCGTCCCAATTGGAGTTCAGACCTCATGTTTATCAAGAAGCGATTTCCAGATGTGATATGTGCTACTTCTAACTTGTTTGAGGTTTAGGAGCAAATTTTTCCTTTTTTTATTTTTTCTTTACCATTTAAAATGTAAGGTAGAAGTAAATAAATTCAATGCATTTTTCACTACAACCAAGCCTCTAATTCCAATTGCTACATATACATACATACATTCTTATTTACGCTCGAAAATGCATTTAGGTTAATGACCTGTACATAACCTAGTTGCCGGTGTCTCTATGCATAGTAAATAAACCACAAAAAACACCCGCTCCCAATTTGACTAAATCCACGAACAGATGTATATATGTATGTTTGTAGTCCAGTAATATTTATTACCATTTTTTACTTTTTTTTCAAAGTTCTATTTTGCCATATTCTCCTATTCCATTTCCGTTCTTTCGCTGTTGCACATTTTAATCGATTGCCCTGTGGCATGCAACAGCAAATTGTGGAGGGCGCGTGACTGTCTGCCAGACAGATTGCGACTTATGCCACATTTTTTATTTATTTTTATATGAATTTAATTACCAACCACACAAGAGTGGAGTGTAGGGCAATCGGTATTTGTCGGCAGATTCTATTTGCGTAATTGGCTGAGTGAGTGAAGTGCATTGGATGGAGTTACCATAGTTTATAAGTTTATTCAGTGGGCGTTGTCTGCCCTAATTGCAACCGCTAATTGGAATACTGCAATTTGTAAAATTTTCACTGCATTATTTATGTACCTTTTGTAATTGATTTTTTATAAGTTTTTTTTTTTTTTTT
>NW_016219847.1:0-1536 GCF_001687245.7 Rhagoletis zephyria
ACTTTTGGACATAAAATATCAATAGGAAAAACAAAATATATTTTTTTATTTTTTTAAATAATTCTTTTACTTTATTTACTTTATTACAGTTCATATTTGTTTACATATTCTGCTGTAGGTGGTCCCATATTCGCGCTCCGTCAGACATAACCTCAAACTGATAATACGAAATTTCGATCTTCCTTTTATTTGTCCTCAATTCGAAAAAGTATCTGCGATGTGCAGGTTATTTAAATAGAAACGCATTTAAAGAAAACAATCTCCTTCATTACTCCTGCATTACTTGTCAACTAGTTTCAAGTTGGCGTTTTGTAGCTAACTACAAGTTATATATTTTATAGAAACGCCGCAAAAAAGCTAACTACAAGTGGGTTATTTTTTATCAATTGATAATTTTTTTCTGCAGGGAAACGACTGTGAGTTTGTCGGGCTGACAATTGGGTGGCAACACTTTAGCTTCAATACCCATTAATGAGACTCAGCAAAGCCCAGCTGCGCAATCAACTTCCAAGGACGTCAAGTCAATATTTTTTTATCTATTTAGTTACATGCAAATAGCATAGTGGTAATAAATATGGCTTAAATGTGTGTGTGTGTGTGTGTGTGTAGTTGTAAGCGTTTTTAAAACAATAAAGCTACCGAATACAGAAAATGAATTAGCAAATGCAAACTGGCAAAGAAAATAAATATACAAATAAAAAAGAAATAAATAAATGCAGTCTATCATTATTGCATTCAAAATTACTGGAAATATTAAATAGCCAACGAGAAATTTGAAATGCCATTGGATACATTGATTTTAGATTTCGCGGGCACAATCGGTACATAGAGCATATCTCCTTGTAAGTAGAAGGAAGGACCGGTTTCACGCAAACCTTTCAGTTTTTAAAACTTCAGTTTACACTAATTAAGATTCAATATTTTATTCAAAATTTTCAAAACTCATTCGCCCGTAAATATTTTTGTTTTTACAGCTCTCTTCACACATATGTAAGCAATCAAATGACTAAACGCGTTTTAGCTTGTTTATCCGATAATATAAAGGCATTTTGTATACGAAATCCTTTGAAAGAAAATACAAAAATTAAAAGAGAAAAATATTAAAAACTCTTGAGCACAATAAAAAGTGTCTAATTCTCTCTAACTCATTTATAATTGAGTAATTTAGTTGTTTGGAGTGCTTCAATCAAGCGGGAGCAAGTGCAAAGTAAAAATATATACTGCGCTTTCTGCAAATTTGTTATATAACCGGCTGCAACAATAGCGGCACAACAAAAGTTTTGAAAATTCTCAAGTTTCTACGGCAAGAGATAATGTGACTCAAATGACAGCATGCAGTACTCGAAGAGAAAGAGAGAGAAAAGGATGAGTCGAAAAACAAAGAAAGCGCATAAAAGCAGTGGTAACTAATCACAATTGGATGGTACGTGGCGTAGGTGGTATGACATATGTATGTATATACTTATCGGAGTTACTCTGCAATACTTTGCTTTCTCTTTTTAACTTTTTATACCCGAGCGCACTTGTGCACAAGGG
>NW_016219848.1:0-1536 GCF_001687245.7 Rhagoletis zephyria
CACAAACAAATCCAATCCAATTTAAGTATATATGTATATATATATATATATGTGACAGTCAAATCATGAAAGAAATTTGCTTCAACTCATTGCAATTTTTAATTTTTTTGGCAGAGGCTTAAAGTTACCTTTTTTGGGGTAAACTTGTCTTTTTTTATAACATTGCTCACCCCCTTTAGCTTNGTGACAGTCAAATCACGAAAGAAATATGATTCAACTCATTGCAATTTTTAATTTTTTTGGCAGAGGCTTAAAGTTACCTTTTTTGGGGTAAACTTGTCTTTTTTTATAACATTGCTCACCCCCTTTAGCTTGCAAAAGAATTTCGTTTTTCGTGACCCCTAACAAGTCAAAGAGCATTTTAACCCTCTACCGGTGATTTTATTTAGCTGTTCAAAAAGACCCGTTCTGGAAGAAGATAGAGGGTTGCAGTATTCCATGAATAAATTTGCTACTAAATTTTTTTGTATGTACGTATCCCAAGACAAAAATCGCCGCCTTAAAGAAATCGAAATTTTACTGTACAAAACGACTTGCGAATGCAATTTCTAAGACACTTATTGTACTGTAATATTTAGAACAAAAGAAGTAATCAAAACAAAATTCTTCAAATTTTACAACAAAAAAAATTAAACAAATTTTTTCAAAAAAAAAAAAAAACAACTAAACCTGTGTGAAAATTTGTGCAGTAATGCGCAAGCGCATGTGTCTTACTTTATTTCTGATTTTGTAATAAAACTCACCTTTTGNGTTTTTCGTGACCCCTAACAAGTCAAAGAGCATTTTAACCCTCTACCGGTGATTTTCTTTAGCTGTTCAAAAAGACCCGTTCTGGAAGAAGATAGAGGGTTGCAGTATTCCATGAAAAAATTTGCTACTAAATTTTTTTGTATGTACGTATCCCAAGACAAAAATTGCCGCCTTAAAGAAATCGAAATTTTACTGTACAAAATGACTTGCGAATGCAATTTCTAAGACACTTATTGTACTGTAATATTTAGAACAAAAGAAGTAATCAAAACAAAATTCTTCAAATTTTACAACAAAGAAAATTAAACAAATTTTTTCAAAAAACAAAAAAAACAACTAAACCTGTGTGAAAATTTGTGCAGTAATGCGCAAGCGCATGTGTCTTACTTTATTTCTGATTTTGTAATAAAACTCACCTTTTGAATTTAATTCTTGAATTTCCTTGTTTCAGAAAAATCTTATACTGTGTACTCTGTAAGCTGTATCCACTTGCAACACCCACTGATCAGCTTTCGTGTTTTGTTCTATCTTTGTTTTAATATAAACTTTTTAGATTTGCCGAAGAACAAACAGATTTTTCTTGAACGCGTATTGGCACTTGGCGTAATTGAATGTATTCCTCAGAAAACAACAGTTTTTATTGCACAATTTTCAATAAAACATATAGTAAAAGTACTTTTTCTGTAAAGCGTAGTGGCTAGTCATTTGTTGCGGCGGCACTTTTTTTCTTTAATTATATTGTCACATTAATTTTTATTACTCGTGTAAACTCTTTTTTCACTCCTT
>NW_016219849.1:0-1536 GCF_001687245.7 Rhagoletis zephyria
AAGGAGTGTTTCTGTTCTGCTTGTTGATATTTCATGGATAAAGGATTAATCCTCTATGTTATCACCGTATTTGACTAGCGCTCTGTTCCCCGTCCAGATACAAATAACTTCACCTAACAGAGATCCATGGCATAAATCCCTATGCAGCCGAATTACTGGCGAGCATACCTGCCACTTCATTGCACATAACTCTACTGTAGCCAGGCATGTGAATGGGGTAAACCCGTTTCCCAGATGACGAAGCTGAAAACAAGCCCACACCAGCTTTAGGTAACCTCGTATGCTTTCAGTGCGAGCAGCGCAGTCCTGTGGTCCCGAGTGTATATATTGCCTAAATGGCATACAACTTTGAACTGAAATACAGAGTTAAATTTTTGCATGCTAGGAGCCTCCTGGGTGATACACCTCAGACCACTGCTCGGGCGCCAGTGTCAGTCTTGTCAGTATACCAAATGGGACTAACAATCCGGGGTTGAGGCCGTTCATTGTGCCAGTGAAAGTATGCATTTTATGTTAAACGTCGGAAGGCACAAATCCGTAAAACCAATTCGGAGTTCCTTCTCTTGTTCTAAAACCCTGAGAGCGGATGGGTATATTTCTTTTTTTTCTTTAGTAGCGCCTCAAGAGCCTGTAATAAATAAGAAGTTAAAATTTTTCCGGCACGGTGTAGTCGCTTGGATAATGCTTCTTTATTTCGTTTTAAGTTAACAGTTAAGGATCAAGCAAACATAAACGAAAATCTCTACTCATTAGCGTTAGCGACTTTCCATTTTTTTTCTGCAGACTCCACCTTGTTCAAAGCTCCTATTTCGCAGTAACCCATAAGAGCACTCAATAGCTTAAGGGGCTTGGCTTTATGTACGTGTATGTGGTACGTACATATGCAAGTATGCGCACATACGTACATATAAAAATCCATAAATTATATGAAAATTTATGATCAACACTTTTTTCGAATTGTTTCTTTGCTTTGTATTCTTCTGGNATGAGTCTCACACGCCAGAAGTTAAAAAAATATATACATATAGCTGCTGTGACACTCATTTAGAGATTCCGCTGACTGATAAACGATTTTTTGTATTCCTTTCTTTACTACCTTATGCACGAGTATGTAGTAACATGTCTTTTTCTGGTTGAAAAACGATTTATTAAAAAATTTATTACGCGCATACCACAAAAAAGTGAAGAATTTTGTAACATAAATATTTTTTTGGAAACAAGTTCGGAATACATAAATAAGGTGACCGGAGCAGGTGCGTGAAACAGCGCGTTTTTTAAGTTTTTTGTTTTTCAGGGGTTTTAATATTAGAAAGAACAAAATTAGTGCTTGTCATATGTTAATCCCAATCTAATATTAATCTTAATTTAAATCTTCATCTTCATTTTTCTCTTTATATTTATCTATTTTTATCTTTTCCTTCATCTTTTTCTTTTTAATCTTTTATCTTTTCCTTTATCTTTATCATCTTAATTTTTGTCTTTATATCTATCTTTATCTTCATCATCTTCATCTTCATCTTCATCTTCATCTTCATC
>NW_016219850.1:0-130 GCF_001687245.7 Rhagoletis zephyria
TAAATTATTGAATTGCGGAGGTGTTAGAGACTTGGAGTGTTGAAGTACAGGAAGATATAATGAATAAATGTTCGCAAAGTAACGGTGTTTGTTTTATGTATAGATTTCATGAGTGCGATATATGTATAAA
>NW_016219850.1:284-1536 GCF_001687245.7 Rhagoletis zephyria
TTGTTTCTCAACAATTTCACTCTCTTAAGCCTTTTTGCTACAATTTTATTAATTGTAGTAATTTAAAACATAAATTATTGAATTGCGGAGGTGTATCCAAGACTTGGATTGTTGAAGTACATGAAGATATTATGGATAAATGTTCGCAAAGTAACGGTGTTTGTTTTATGTATAGATTTCATGAGTGCGATATATGTATAAAGATAAATTTTAGTGACTTTTGGTAAAAACCCAAAAAAACATGTGGAAAATGCAAAAATGTTCTATTTGTTATGAAAAACATATGTACACTGGCGATCAAAAGTGAGTACATTGTGTTTTTTCTTAAATATTAGCAATGTTTACAAGTTAAAATTTTTGGACTTTTTACCATATAAAAGGAAATTTATTATAGAATAAAATGCGCAAGACCGTTTGCAAACAAAATTAAAAAAATTAACGCTATAGTTTATAAATTGCACTTGTTATATGCATAATATTGCAAAATCCGTCACTTGAAAAACGGTGCAAATATTAAACAAAAAACACCTTGCACTCACTTCTGATTGCCAGTGCATATAGTGAATGGCAGAAATAACTCAAAAAGTCCTACGCAGAAGAATTACATGCAAAAATACTGTAAACAGCGTAGTCGGAGTTCGAGGTATGACGGCGCAAACCCGATTTATTATAAATTTTTAAAGGACTTTTTGTGAAAACGTACTTTAAATATATGAAATAAAATACTAAACTGTATATTGTTATGAATATTTTTTAATTAATCCAATTTATTCCCAAACGAAAATTTAGAAAGGAGAAATGCTTTGGGGAAGTTAATATCTAGCCTGATTTTCAAAGTTTCAAAAAATATCGATATTTCATCGACGTTTATCTTTCAATCGATGTTTCTCCAGCTCTAATAGTTTGACATTTAAATCGTTGCAGGAAAAGTGGTTTTTCGCGTTCCAGATGACTTTTACTGTTTCGCTCTCGCTCCTCTCTTTCCAGAGAGTAATTTTGTTATTTGACAGTTTTACAGGTTTTTACACGAAGTTACCTGGAACGCA
Organism: Rhagoletis zephyria; assembly: GCF_001687245.7. NCBI lineage: Eukaryota > Metazoa > Arthropoda > Insecta > Diptera > Tephritidae > Rhagoletis > Rhagoletis zephyria. The sequence continues at coordinate 1,331 of NW_016219850.1, forward strand.
ACTATTGTTGTGTCCAGGTTGCTGTTTGGCATTGTTGTTTAGGAAATTTGTTTGTATGTATTATACTCTATGTATGTTTAGTTATTAAAATATTATTTGTGAGCCTACTCAAAACACGTCTACTCGCTATGCATATACACCTAAAACAGCTCCTGACTTTTCAAAAGTAAAATTGTCATTTTGAGTACATTCTCTTATAGGATCTC
>NW_016219851.1:0-1535 GCF_001687245.7 Rhagoletis zephyria
TGTTACGGTGTTGTGCTCCATTTAAGACCTTTTGCACCTTTTCCTTCGACTTCCGAGAACACGAATTGATCTAGTAATTCTGAGTATGAGGCATTGTTCGTATGGCCAATAGCTATCAAAGCTGATATATTCGCACTCTAAATTAGCTAATTCGCACTCTAATGGAGCACAACACCGTAACAGGAATATAAAAACACCTTAGCCTAGACTGGGATACTCAAGTATCACGTCTCAAGGATTAAAGCGGATGATCATGGATCAAAATGATAATAAAATGGTAATACATCAAAACAACAGCGACGTATAATTGGCTGGGGCAACTCTAAAGAATTCTCCACGAAGAAGAGAAAGCGCAACCAACTTTATATTAGACCTAAGATAAGAATTAATATTTGCTGTCGCTAAAAATTGCCTAGCCTAAATTGTGGTTTTATACCTGGCAGCACAGAGGGCTATCAAAATTTGTTTAAATTTGAATAGTGATAAATAGGGCATATAGAAGTAAGCAAGTAAGCAAAAACAATAGCAGCCACAATTTGGATTATATTTTTACTTCTGTGGCATATGACCATGAGAACGTTACAAAGACATTTGCGACGATTCGCAAAGAACTTTAACGAACAGCCATTGCAAACGACGCAAATCCTTGAGAATCTACGGATTCTTTCAGCATTTCGGAAGAGAGGTTGGTGTAGCCGTTTAGGTTCATAAAAGAAGTTTATAATAAAGGATAATCTAACATATAGACTAACACTTATAACCCGAGTGTCCCTCCGCGTTGATTGCCTTGCCGGAGATACACAAACCAGGCACCCCGATGAGACCTACCATTAACCAAAAGTCGCCCCCTGATTAATGACTTTTTCGTACTTGAATTAGAGGATGTTGATGTGGACGACCTTTGGTTGCAACAAGACGGTGCTACATGCCATACAGCCAACGAAACAATAAATTTATTAAAGGAAACTCCTTTGGTGAGCGCATTATCTCGCGTCGTGGGCCTGTGGCGTCGTCTCCAAGATCATGCGATTTAACACCGCTGGACTATTTTTTGTGGCGTTATGTGAAGTCGCTTGTCTACGCAGATAAGCTCGAGACGATTGACTAGTTACACTGCAGTGGCACTCCACAAGTTTCCTGATATAAATAAATGTCATTCAGAAAACAAGACTTACCACGAGGACGTCATGTAAGTATTGTAGTTTGTAAAATGTTAATTTCATATAAAATCACATTTATTATTTTTTTTTTCGAACAGGAAGTGTACATATTTTGGCGAAGGTAAACTGCAGCGAATCGGTATCGAGTAGCGATTCGGAAGAATTAGGTACTGAAGTATTTTCGATAGACAATTTACCACATCACTATNAGTATTGTAGCAGGAAGTGTACATATTTTGGCGAAGGTAAACTGCAGCGAATCGGTATCGAGTACCGATTCGGAAGAATTAGGTGCTGAAGTATTTTCGATAGACAATTTACCACATCACTATTTTAAGTTGACACTTTCATTGATGTCAATTGCAGCATACATGT
>NW_016219852.1:0-1535 GCF_001687245.7 Rhagoletis zephyria
AGTCTGCTGGACGAGGTGTACCGCCTGATGCCGCAGCTGGCGGGCAATGAATGCGCCGCTCGGGGCGCCTTTCAGAGGGCGCTCAACACGCACGCCAACCCGTACACCTTCTACGTGGGCTACTTCACTGGGCCGACGGTGCTGGAGGGAGGAGAGGGAAAAGGTGTTGAAGGTTTGGAGGAAGAGGAGGAGGAGGATGTGCCGATGATGGAGAAGGAGGAGGAGGAGGAGGAGGAGCCCGAAGACAATGCCGAAGAAGATGAAGGCTCGGCGGTGGAGGAGGCGGCGGCTCCCAAGCCCTCTTCGAAGCCATCTGGCCGAGACATGATCCCGCTGCTGCTGAGCCTCTTCATGCACTCCATCGACACGGTCACCTACGCCACGGCCGTCCTCCTCGCCCTCTTCTCCCTGCGGCTTGTGGTCGCAGAGTGGGCGCAGCAGCGACCGCGCCTCTTTCACGGCTTCTACCACGGCGTCGGCGACGTCCTGAACTACTTCACCTTTGGCAGTACCAGATCTACCATGTTTTGTGGAGCTGCCAAATCAGCAGGAGGAGGAGGAAGAGGAGGACCCGTTGTCAGTGCCGGTGTTCCCTCTATGGCGCAGTGAAGAGAGCATCAAAGAGAGATATTCTCTCTCGTAGTTGTCTTTCGATTTCAAGGTATCGTTATCATAACACAAACACAAACACAAACTCTCAATTTCATCGTAGAAAAAGACACTGGCATTGTCGTAGAGAACTCACAAATTGACATTGACTCTCAACACTTCAACAATTCTCAACTCTCTCAACATACGCTCACACTGGCGACCCTGACAATATCAAACACAAACACAGACACAATCTCCCAAGTAGAGCGCCCGAGTCAACAGAGGCACTTTTTGGTAAAAGAAAAATCTGCTGCGGCTGCAGCAGCAGCAGAAAGTGCTACACAAACAACATACTCTTTTATTTTACTTTTCGGTATAATATCTTACAAGTCACAGGATCAAGTGTGATTAGGTGTTATGATTAGGTGTGCAAGGTATGATAAAAGCAAGGGGGTGGAATAAGGGAAACGATAATAGTGAAAACGAGGGTNAAGTGTGATTAGGTGTTATGATTAGGTGTGCAAGGTATGATAAAAGCAAGGGGGTGGAATAAGGGAAACGATAATAGTGAAAACGAGGGTGAACAGAGGGTGGGTGGGTGTTTGCAGAAACGCGCGGTACTGGTTGAAGAATACTTTGGGGTGGAAGTATAGTAGAATTAAAAAAGAATACTGGGGGTCACTGGGAGGGAATGCTACAGGATACTATAAGAAATTGAGCAAGATAAAAGCACTAGGGGTAAAAGAGGTAGTGAAGTGAAGTGGTGGTGATAAAGAAATAGTGTTTGATTGCAATGAGCTTTGACTACTACTGTCCGCGACGAGATCGAGTGACGCGCTGGCTGGCCGCCCTGGCCGCCGGGGTCCCGGTGGCCTTCTGCTCCAGGTCGCTCTGATTGACGACCCCGGTGGAGGCCTCAGAGGCGGGACGAATAGTCTTCGCCT
>NW_016219853.1:0-327 GCF_001687245.7 Rhagoletis zephyria
AAGAAGTGTGAGAAATGTGAGAGACATTTTTATTATTTTATTCATTCATTCATGCTGCTGGTGATGGTGGTGGTGTCACAAGTTACACTTTGGTGCAGTCTCAATCAGAGTCAGAAACAGCAGCAGCAATTCTCAAAAGTGAAAAGTGCCGCCGCTGTCTCCTCTTGAGAAGCGTGTTTATTACAGAAAAGAAGAAGTGTCCGTGTCTGTCTGTCTGTGTGGTTGTGTGTTGGTTTGTGTGAGAAAGAGAGAAGAGAGAAAAGGAAAGAATATGATGAAGAAAAGTAGAGAAAAAAGATTGAAGTGAGAGAAAGAGAGAGAGAGAGA
>NW_016219853.1:337-1540 GCF_001687245.7 Rhagoletis zephyria
GAGAGAGAGCGAGAAGATTCAAGAGGAAAATTACAATAAAAATCGCGCGCGCAAAAAACATAAAAAGGTATATAAGAACGAGAGAAAGAGAGAAGGCAAAGAAAATACAAACGAATGACTAAGAATAGAGAGAGAAAGAGAGAAAAAGGGGAGGAAAGAGGGTGTGTCTAAGGAGGGCAAGAGAGAATGTACAAAAAGGTCAAAAAGAAAGAGAGAAAGAGCGAGAAAGAGAATGAATTTCCGCAGTGAAGTCTTACTGAATCCTGTTGTACTTTTTCTGTACAGTGTTGGTGGTAGTGTATAAATAATATTAATATTAGCAAAAGCTTTGATGAAGGTGTTGGANAAGAGCGAGAAAGAGAATGAATTTCCGCAGTGAAGTCTTACTGAATCCTGTTGTACTTTTTCTGTACAGTGTTGGTGGTAGTGTATAAATAATATTAATATTAGCAAAAGCTTTGATGAAGGTGTTGGAGTTGTTGGGGTGATCTAGCAATTACATTACATTAATAAAAGAGAAAGAGAGAATATGTCGTGATAAGTTTTTGTGTTTGCGAGCAAGAGAAAAAGCGAGAGTAAGCAAAAACAAAAGATCGCTGAATCGGAAACAGAGCAAATCTCATATTGTGCCAAAAGAATAAAATAAAAGCAAATTCCAGAATTTATGTCTGACTGTTTTTTGCAGATGTTGTTTTGCCCACAAGAGAATATTGTTTGTGAATAGAATTGGAATGTGAAAAATAAGAAAAAGAAAGTGAAAAAGAAGGTCTGCCCGACTTCACTGCCCGAGCGAGCAATGTTTTTCTGGAGGTAGAAAAGACCTTTGGTGGAGTTGGAAAACAGAAAAAAAGAAGATGGAAAAACCTGTGCAACGTCTAATGTTAAATTCAGCAGTAGAAGAAGAAGAAGATGAAGAAAGCTAAAAAGTTCAGGCTGGGCAGAAGAGGCACACGACATTGCGCAGGCAACGCGCAGAAGAAGAAACTGTCAATTTTAGAAGGTTTTGAGAAAGAAGAAAAACCTGTTGTGGCGAAGACTTCAGAGAGAAAGAAAGTTTTATAAATTCTGATCAAAAGAGAAGTGATGTCGGTTTGATGGGCAGAAAGAGTGGCTAGTTCATAAACAGATTCAGAAAGAAGAAGAAGTAAAATGCAAAATTTAAACTGCTGTTTAGGCTGATGTTTGAAGACAATCATTGTCTCA
>NW_016219854.1:0-1535 GCF_001687245.7 Rhagoletis zephyria
GGTGAGCCACTTTTTGAAAAAAAAACTAGATAGAAAAAATCGCTGGCTCTAAAATTCATTTTAGACCTATGGTTTCTTGGGCAAATGTGCTTGAAATGACCCAAATAATCATAATCGCGATGTGCCTCTGTTCATTTTTTTTGGCCCCTACAAACCGACCTGCCCTAATGTGTACGTCCTTATATTGAAAAGTTCATTGGACTTTCGTGATGCTACCTGTTATAGTAAAAAGGAAAAAATCAATAAGGCCTCTGGCTATTGCAGTTTCGATTCTACTAATGCATTTCCAACTTTTTTAAATGCCAGTTAAGCTACTCTGGATCTAGAGCATTCATATGCCCTAAATACTTGCAGATAAAGAACAAACATTTTTTATACCGAAATTGGCGAGCGCTGCTTTTTTTTAGTTAAAATTATATTAGACTTTACCTTACTGAAATTTCAATTTTATTTCAGGTCCAAGTCAAGGTACCATAGCTGAAGGATCAGCTTAATGAGGGCATTCTATATAGCCTTACGGCGAACGGCGTGCTTGCTTTGGATACCGGGTGACCTAAAAATTGACTAATAGCGTTTTCTTTTATCGAAATAATGTTGCATTTATTCTACCCTGCGTCAGGGCTGTCAAGTTTTCGTGTTCTTTTCTCAGGACCTTCGCATGCATATTGCGTGCTCTTTCATTAAAATGTTGTACTCTGATAAGAGGGTGACTTTTTTTTTGGAGAAACTTGATTGAAGTTTGAAGTATCCTTTCGTGATCCCAGGCGCGAGCTTGGACAACAGTCACTTTATTGATCCCAGCCAAGTTTAGAGAGTGGTCAATAATAATAATAGTTTAGGTTCTCAAAAACGAAAGCAAAGATATTCCAGCGATACGTTCTAAGTTTAGCTATATCTCACTTTCGCTCAGTTTCGAGATTTATAAAACCGACCCTGAAACTGTACCTAAATTAAAGCTAGCGAACATAAAATGGGAATTCAACAAGCAATAGCGAAAAATTTATATTAAAAAATGTATCTTCGAAAAACAAATTTGAGCTTTGCCTTAATTTTTATCACTACTTTAGCTTATCAATAAACNTGATGCCTCCTCTGCCAATTTAGTTTTAAGTTTTGATTTTTGTTGGAGTTTAGGTTTAATGAGCGAAGTGTGCAGACTACCGCCAACACACTACTTCCTACTGGCGTCAATTTAAAATCGAAACCAACAACAACAGCTGCTAAGAGAAAAAGGCAGCAAGTGATTATTTTGATTGGTGGTGTTGATGTCTGCCGCCAGACGATGCATTGCTGACGCGTACGCGTTAAAATGTGATGACAAGGCTGAGCAGATGTCAATATACATACATACATACATATGTAACTATATATATACGTATTAACGGAAACATTGTAAATAACATACTTATATACATACACATGTATGTATGTATGCTTGCAACGATAAATTGCTAGTGGCGTTGGCGTTGATGTTGGATTTTGATGTTGCTGCTGTTGATGTTGATGGCGGCTGATGTTGGCAGCGAGAATGATGA
>NW_016219855.1:0-1535 GCF_001687245.7 Rhagoletis zephyria
TTTTTCAATGACAGTTTTCATCAATAACTGTTATGTTCGGTCCCTGTTTTTTTGTAATTTAGTAAGTGTAAAAAAACTTTAACGTGGGTACTGCTATTCGCTCCAAATTTTTGGTATGAGCAAACGGATCTTAGGACCTAAATCCAAAAAAAGAAGACAAAACGAAATAGCTAATTAGGTAGGAAAAGGCGCGAAAAACAAAAAAAAAAATATTTTAAATTCCATTTTTTTTCAATTTTTATTTGCACACTCGAAACTCATTCCACAATGGATATTTACGTGAAGAAAGTAATATATATGTGCATATGGAATACTGTAAAAATTTACCACGCCAATATTTAATTACTTTTAAGTAATATGACTTTTGTGTTAAGGCGTGCGAGTAAACGTGTTAGCTCATTGTGTATGGTACTACGGGGCGTATACGTTGCATACGCAACTACGGGTCAGTGCTGCCGTTTTACATTTTTTAGAGCAGTAAAAAACGTAAATTTTCTACATTTTCTAAACTTAAGGCCACTCAATGTTGTAAAAAAGTAGGTGTTTTGTAGAGTGAGATGGAAATGATTGGGGCAGAGATCAGACGGGTTTCTCAATGTCCAATGATAGTACGCAGTCTTCGGTATTTCATGCCGTATTCTTTGCAGTCCTCAAGTGATAATATGATGGAAAATAGCTGAGGGGCATTGGACCAAGTGCGCACAATTCATTTGACAGCCTTTAAACCAAGTACTTCTAAACTAAGCAATGGAAGTCTCAGCTAAATCATGTTGGTAAATATAACAAACTTATTTTGATTTAAGCACTCATAAGTAACAAGTCACATGGGAATACCTGCTGATTTGGTTACAAAGGATTCAGGTCACGTATTTATTAGCCCACAGCCAGTGCTACAAACTCAGTAATGGCTGGAAGGCTTCGAGGGGCTGCTTCATTAAGCACGTAGGATAGCAGACAACTTTCGGAATAAAACAATAATGCTCACAGCGCTCAAAAGTTCTCCATGCATTTTTGATATGGGGAAAAAACAATTTTCGTAGAAATGGTGTAAAATCCTTGTAAATCAATATTTTCGATTGGAAAACTATGGTTCTCTTCAGGAGACTTCCAATATTAATATGTATACAATTGTTAATTTAACAATTATTTTACTTATATTCATTTTCAAGAATTCTACACCAATCCTACGAAAAGTTGTTTTTCCCATATAAAACATATGGAAAACTTTGAGCGCTTTGAGCGACCTCTATTTTTTCCACTTTAATATGGATATAAACTTAAATTAAATTAATTGGCGGAATATGACATCGTTAAATTTTAAATACTTTAAGGTATGAAAACCAGGACGTGTGACGAGATCTTGATTATGTAATTGCTTTTGAGCTACATGATGCACGAACTATCTAAAGTACAATTGGCGAATCAATTGGCGCAGCACTCGTCATACGACTCGATTAATTTAATTTATCGATAAAAATGAAAGTATTAGCTTATTATAGTATAATATAATATATTTTAGGCAGTGGCGGCAACAA
>NW_016219856.1:0-1535 GCF_001687245.7 Rhagoletis zephyria
AGTGATCATTTACCTGTATCTGAACGCGTCTGTTCGTCGTTCAACTTCAGCAACCAAAGGTAAAACGTTCTGTCATTAGTTTAGAACGATTAGAATGATCTACAAATGCAGCATTCACAGTTAGAAGTAACCAAAAATTTAACAACAAGAGATGGAAATGACTTATGTCACTTTCAAAATAAGCGGTTTATATACTTATTAAAATGATGTTTTTTTCTTATTCGCGTATGCAGCTGCTTATTTGTACAAGTATTTATACTTACGCTAATATATATAGTGTACATACATTTATACACATTTACTTGTACACGTACATACATACATACATACATACTTAATATATGTATAAATATTGCGCCTTTAGTTCGAATGCTTTGATTTATTTGTTATATATGCACGTTTCCTTCCCAAGCAATTTTAGTGAGGATATTTTTTTTTTTTGTTTTTCATTTATGACCAATTAAAAATCCACCCAATTCGTCTTAGGAATATTAATTAAGTTCTGAGGTATTTGAACTTTGATGTGATTAACAAGTCTAATAAATTAAAATAATTGCTTCTGTCGGCTTTAGTTAATAGTATACATGCACGCCGGTATGTATTAAAAATTCATTTTATTAGGCATTACAAATGCAGGGGCACTAAAAACCTGCAATTGTAAAATTATTATTTGAAAAGTTTTCAGATTATGCTTTTTTTTAATTTTTCAAATTTTTTTGTTAAAGCTATTCAAATCTCAAAAAACTTTTAAAAGTATATGCACTTCGGGCAAAGCTCGGTCAACCTGGAACTAATTATTATGTAAATAAAAATTTTTTTTAGAACTCACAATGATTACGGTCCCTGATACAAATTTTTATACATATTTCTTCAAACTTGTGGGGAGAGTGGGAGGATGAACTATGAATTCATGTGAACTGATGCTAAATACATTTTTTCGTGTAACCATATCAAGCGAAAGTGTTGGTTATCTAGGACGAAAGCACGTTGTCTTGGCCAAAAATGTTCCGAGAGGAAACAAGAGGTCGACTGCTGTTAGAAAAAAATCTTTATTGGATAGTTGGCGCACCAAAAATCGAGCCTGAATCCTATTGGGTATACCTCTAGAATATTCATTATAGCATTTTGAGTCTCTATACCCAGTTGCATGTTCGGAAAATTTATTACGAAATGTCAAGGAGCACGAGCACGAAAAGTTCTGGTAAGTAAATGGATTGAACTTATTTTTGTCTAACTAACGTTGGGTTAAAATCACTGAAGGAAGTCAGCCATTTATTTAAACTTTTTTTTTTAGCAAAATATTCACTTGAATTATCACGTCAAAATTTGTGGTGTCAAGAATTTGCAAATTCCCTTTTTGATATNTACTATACGTTTAAATGAATGTTTCCTTTCCTTAAAAGTATAAAGAACGTGCCCAAAATTTTAAATTTTGCGCTAAAATATGAAGAGCGGCAAAAATTTTTACATACTTAGGTACTTATATATGTATTGCAAAATCAAAGAGAAAAGTGCGCAAAGTAAAAAAAAAAAAA
>NW_016219858.1:0-1535 GCF_001687245.7 Rhagoletis zephyria
GTTTAGTTTTCAGCTCTGGAGATAATAGGGCATACCTATTATCACCAAAGTTAGTGGTCCCAGGGGGCATAGCGAAAACACGTTTTTAGAAACGCAAATTTAAATTAGGTTAGTCTATCAAAGTAGCAACAAAAAGTAGCGCACAAAAGAAAAGAAATAACTTAATGAGCGTAAAGAAAAACCACACACAAGTATGTATGTAGTTGGTAGGCACAATAAGCACAGCGAAATAGATAGCGACCGCTCACGATGAGTGTTCGTCGGTGACTGCGCAGTGAAAATATTCAGCAGTTCAGCTATGGGGATTGGTGGAAACTCTTGTGTTGCATTCACGTGGTAATATTTTGTTACCAGCTCATGAGATGGTAACCAAATTTACCGGTAACAAGAGCGCACAGAATGCGAAAAAGTTTAAAAATTGACGGACACTTTAAATACCGGTTAGAAAATGTATGTTACCAGCGCAGAATAGACCTGTTAGAAAACTATTTTAGCACCAAATATTTATTTGTTTAGTTATTTTAAGGGAGATGGCAATCTTCTGGTTTCACATTTTGAGTACAAAAATCTCCACCCTGATACAACAAATAGTCTTAGTACTGAATGATAATGTCAGACTGCATTCACATAAACGTACAATCATACATGATTGAGTTTTGTTTTTGCATTCACATTCTCTATGTGAGTGGGTGTCAACCATTCCATAACACACTACATATTTTATGTTTACAATTTGTAACCAATCTCAAGAATGGTTGTTAAATTTTTAAATCAAACAATCGAATTTTTTTAACGAATAAAATGAGAATGCACACTCAATTGATTCGATCATTATACAGCTCTGATACATAACAAGATGTAAAAAATATAGGCTACGTTTCTTTATACATTCCGGATAATCTCATTTCACAGCCAGAATAAACAGAATGTGTTTGAAATATACGTTAACATATCATCAGGAACGTTCTAAAGAATAAGTAAACAAAAAAGATTATTCCAAACGTTCAGAATGAATAAAGAAATTCAGCCATAAACAAATGTATGAAATATGCAGTTACAAAAAAACATGCATCGTGTCGTTAACCTTTTGACGACCAACAGAGCAATTAAAGTTTTCAAGTCCATTGCATGTTTTTAGATGTTTGCAAGGAATCATCAGCATATTGGGCTCAATCTCAAAACAATTCACGCATAGAATTTCTCATGGCTTCCACGCAATATATTTTTCTTCCTCCCCCTCTGCTCCATCTTCTTCAAATATCTTCTTCTTGCGCGCCAACCGTCATAATACTCAATATGGATAAAAATCAACTATTTAAAACATCCAAGCAGTACAATTGAAAATGTGTCATCGGTTAAAATCTTTTCATTGTTTTTGTTGGGAACGTTTTCATAGATCAGCTTGACAATCTTATCAGATCCAAAGACGAAACTCTCAAAGTCCTTCGAGTTGTGGCAAACTTTAAAAAACGCTGTTTTCTCTTGGCCCTCATGCAAAGTAAGTCCAACGTTATTGAAAATATTTTTCTTATTAA
>NW_016219859.1:0-1535 GCF_001687245.7 Rhagoletis zephyria
ACTAAATTTGAACAACGTGACTATTTTTCGCATGTACGTGAGCTTCTCCCCTTCAAAATGAGATACATATCATTCATTAAATTTAATAAAATGTTAAAGGAGATATCGTTTGGTAACAGAAAATAAGTATAAGTAAGTAGGCATTTTCTAAGATAGGTGTGTCCCACTATTTTCGAACAAAAACACGTTTTCGACGAAAAATTTAACAATTCGTGAGATTATCTCATATACATAGGTTTGTATATGCAAAAATTGTGATTACGTTTGTGCATAATAATTAGCAAGGTGATCATTTAATGCAAGTTTTTGATTTATTCATTTTTATTTCGGTTCTAGACGGAAAATCAGCTAAGCTATAGATCCAACCAAAACTTTACGCGATTAACTTCTGAGAATACGCTTCGAAAGCAATGCATTTTCAGAAAATTGCAAAGCTGCAACAAAAGTAGTAGAATCTTTCAAAATTTAAGTTAAACATAAAAGAATAGCAAGTAGACAGAAGCATCGTGTGAACTCTTGATTTTGTGTCAATAATAATAATTTTAAGTCAATTATAGCATGCGATGAACTTCCCACGTAGAAAATATCTCTGCGATAATTGTTCCGCATGCCATGAAATTTACAGTTCGCATGCGATAGCTTANTATGGCATTCTCCGTTCATCGGTACTAACCTACACAAAACCAATTTGGTGAAAGACTGCAGCCATAATTGGAGACTATCAAGCTTTCAAAATGAAATTATAAAATACAAATTTCATACATACTTACTTTGTTATAAACTTTATAGCAAGCAATTTTATAGGAAAGTTTCTCTCTCAATTAAAACACATAAAGGTAAAGACCAATTGCAAAACATCGAAATTTTGGGACAAAGAGCGGCGAGAACAATAGAGAGCTTTTACTTCTTGCGCGGTCATATGAAATCGACATACATACAGACATAGCTTTTTTAAGCTATCTTTATATTTTATACGGAAGTGTACAGGGTAATGAGAAGGCGCTTTATGGCAAAGAGATTTTTGATTACTAACGAGGAGGTCTTAGCATTATTACCTTTGTCTTTTAGCAACAAGTTCTTCGAAAATTAAAGTATATGATAAAAAATAATTATTTTACTTTAAAAAAAAAAATTAAAGGAACATTTTATGTAAAAAATACAAAAATTAATAAAAAAAAAATTTCATACAAAAAAGAAATAAATAAAATAGGCTCCTACAAAATAAAAGAAATTAAAAAAATATAACTCAAAAGGAAAAAGGTTACATTAATAAAAGAAAAAAAAGAAAAAATCAAGTAAGTTTATAAAAGTGTAATTAAATTTATAATATATGAACGTATGTAAAATCACAAATCCGTGAATGAAAAGAAAATTAAATAAATAATAATAATAAAAAATTAAAAGCTAATAAAGTTCTTAAAAATGAACGGATAAATAAAATGTCTTATTAAAATACATATGATAATCTAAAAATTAAAAGAAGCTTAAATAAAAACAAGTAAGAAAGTCTAAGTTCGGGCGGAACCGAACATTAA
>NW_016219860.1:0-1535 GCF_001687245.7 Rhagoletis zephyria
ACGTTTAAGGTGTTGTAATCTTAGCATGCATACATACATACATACATATGTATGTTCACCTGTATATGCTCGTACAAGCTAACTTACAAGCTAAGCAATTTAATAGGAAGTTGCTTATCTGCAAAACATTACAACAAATACAATATAAAGAAGTCTGAGTCGTGGGAGGGTACCTATAGCTCTACTACCATTGTACGTAGTGCCACTACTAAAGCTCGCACATCTTGTACGTAAAAGCTAAAAGCGCACTTCGGCATTACCATTGGCAACAACAAGTGCCCCTTTTAATATTCGTACTCAGGAAACTGCGGTACAAACATTAATGTTTCTTTGAATTTGATCTAATGAAATTGAGTAATATGTACCTAAGTAGTTTGCCGTGGCTCAAGGAGCAGTTGAAGTGAGTACGAAGTAGTTGAAGAAGACAAAAGCTTTCGCGCGAAAAGCAGAGATCAAACGAAATGGCTAACTGTTAAGTGAGCGAACAACAACAGCGGTGTATTATAAACAGGTACAATTTCATAGAGGGATGTATTTGTATTTGTGCAAGCACATCTAAAGAAAAGGTATGTAATTTAGCGCATTTCTTGCGTTCATCTTCTTAGTTAAGTTGCGCTGATTGCGCTTTCAAGATTTATTTTACATTTGCTACTTCTTCTTCTTTTTCTTCGTATTAAAGTGCAATCTACTCGCATATCAGGTTGTAGGTTGTTAAATTCTATTTTTATGTTGGCATAAGTGGCTCATTGCTGTTTGGGAAATTAAAATCTATGCGATTATGAGCTTTTGAACTGATCTTCTTCAAGGTTATGTGAATAGTAATCGAGCATTTGTGGCACTTATTTAAATAACTTAATTAATTTGGTTCTAAATTAGCTTATACCAGCGGGTTTTAGGAAGGTTGTAACTTGAAAGTATTTTAAGAGGGCTTCCAGCTGTTTGAAATGTCGAATTAATTAAAATTGTATACAATTTGTATGAAATATAAAAATATGGGTAAAAGGCAAGTATCAAAAAATTTTTAACTTGAATATTTAGAATATCTCAGAGGGTCGGAAAAGGATTGCCACCTGTTTAAAAACTAAATTTAATTCAAGCAAATTAATAAGTTATTACAGGAATTTCGGAACCATGTCGATATTTTTGCCATTCGTTACCGAAACTTTTTACTCACGCGATAAAAAATGTAGCAGCTTTAACGTCGAAAAACGTCAAATAGAATGTTCGATGTCTTCCTCGTTAAGAAACTTATAGAGTTGGAATGAGTGCGAACAGAGGTATACAAAGGCGTTTCAACAGCGGAGCACAAGCAACGAGTACAGAGATCAATTGCCTTAGCAAGTAGTATTGTGAAGTGTTATTATTGCTTTAACAAGCGATTTCTATATCCCACTAGCTTAGCTTATCTATGTATGTATACTTAGCTCTTAGCGTAGCTAACGGATCCTTAAGCCATCACTATGATGCATTTATTTCTTAACGCTCAAAATGTACATATAACGGGTGATTTTTTTGAGGTTAGGATTTTCATGCAT
>NW_016219861.1:0-1535 GCF_001687245.7 Rhagoletis zephyria
AGTAAAATTTTATCTTAGCTCTTTTATATATGTATGTGTATACATTAGCACAAGTAGCACACTGGTACATAAATTGGTGTAAATTTACGAATTTTGGTAAAGAACTGATTAATTGTACCAAAATTCACAAATTTACACCAATTTATGCACCAGTGTGCTACTTGAGAGACTGTCTCACGAATATGCGGAAACATTTTTTTTTGTCTTTATATCTACATATGTATACTCTCTATATTTGTGCCTAATCATCTTGTAAAAATCGGAAAATTTTATGTGTTTCCCATATTTGGACGCAATTATAATAAATAGAAGAAGATAGTAAGTCTACAACTTTAAATTTTAAATAGGACCGCAGGATTTCTCTCAAGAACATCGAAAAAATTAGTTAATGGAAACAGTACAGCCGCTTTGCTATGGTGTATTATTGCAAGGCTGTAAATCCATATGTTTTCTAGTAGAATAATTTTTATATATCCTGAAAATTTGCAATTGTAGAACACATTATAATTGGTCTGACAGGGCGTATGATGAACATTAAATTAATGAATTCAACTTGTCTCTCTAATTCTTTACCTGCTTAAAAAAAAATCACGAGGGACATATAAAATATAAAAGCATATTTTTTTGTTTATTTTACATTAGTTAAAATTTTTTATGGAAAATAAGAATTTGATAGAAAAGTTGAATTTAATAATAGAATGTTCATCAATTTAAAATTATTGTAGAATGCAAAATTTTCTCGGCATACACAAGTTTTTCCACTAGAAAACATATGCTTGTAATAAACAAATCTTCGGAATGATTTTTCAAACCAGCTTATTGAAGTTTACAGGTAAGATATTTGTCGAAAATAATTAGTACGTAATTTTAAAAGTTGTAAATATGTAAGGTGAGTTATACAGAGCCACTCATTTAACCATTTAGTGAACTTAACCATTAAGTGAAAGTAAATACTTATTTGTATGTGGGTGAGATAACAACTGCTTTTTAATTAATACGCGTTTTCGGCTTCTAAAAATAACGTTTCTGAAAAACTTCATTGTTTCAGGTAAGCCTCGGTATTCCAAAGATTTTATTAAATAAAAAATCTATTTTGCTTTTCTCCAAATATCGTTTATCTTAAATATCCTTTCAAATATTTATATTTATTATCATACGTGGAGGTAATAATTAAAAAACTTGTAAAATATCCTTTGAAATGTTTATCTTTTAACATTTTTATATATGTACATATGTATATTCGTAAGATTTAAATTAAACTATGACTCTACGAAATGGCATCAAAACTAAAAGCTTATACATATCAATTTAGCTGCAAGTCGGCACGGGTTGCCGCGGTCCAAATTGCATACAATTTTATTCGGATAGATTTTAGTACAAAAGAAATAAAGTGACGAACTATGCATTTGTATGTATTTATAGCATTAATGAAAGACTTAAGACTGATTGTCAGCTAAATTTCTTTCAATACATACATATGTATGTACAGCGGTGCTCCAGTATAACGAATGCCGATATAACGAATGTTTGGTATA
>NW_016219862.1:0-1535 GCF_001687245.7 Rhagoletis zephyria
ATTGAGTTTTTTAAATTTTTTATATTTCTTTAAATCTGTGGTCATAAGCAATAACTGCCTAAGTCGAAAACCTGAATTCGAGAAAAAACGCTTTAAACATTTGGATTGTAATGTTATCCTTATGGGGGAACCAAAATATATTCGCCTATAACTTTTTAAGTAGCCTAATTGGCGGGATATATAACTGCATTCTTTCTTAAGTCGACTTTGGGGGTTATTGCTTGTGACCACAGAAATATACCTTCAAAAAGAAATAAGTTTGAAAAATAATAATAATATTTAACTTGTTTGAAGAAACAAACAAAAATGTTTACAGACAGAAGAAGACACACTACATGTTTCACTGCGATATGAATCTTTACCCTTTGCTCTATATGACGCTGAAATTACTTTCACAATGTTATAATACTTTTTGCCCAGTATTTGGCTAAGCTTTTCTCCAATTTATGGTGTGCGTCTTGATGTTGTTACAAAAATAGAGAGATCTACAATTTTACACAGCCTTCTAATGTCAAATAGATTTTATGAGAACCTTTTTCATGGAAGAGATATTCTCGGAGGTTAGTTAGTTTTTGGCCGAGCTTTTCCTCCGATTTGCGGCATGCGCTTTGATGTTATCACACAAAGGGAAGGGACCTACAATCTCGGGCCGACTCCGAACGGCGATTGTATTTTTATGAGAAGCTGTTTTTCATGACAGATATACACTCGGAGGTTTGCCGTTTCTTTCTAATTTAGATATTGCAAAGATCAGGATCAGAAGTCTAATCTAACGTTTTTTTTTTTTGCAAGTTTGAGCCCTCCCACTAGCACTTAATCCACTGAAATCGTAAGATTATTAAAATATACATTTTTGAGCATGTAATTAACCCACAACACTTTTATCTTACGTAATAGAGACTTCCTATCTATCGATTTTTATTTATGTACTGTTCTGGTCGGCCACTCTAATTGCGCAGCCCTACATAGAGGGCCCAGATTTGGCGGAGGTACTTAACAGGATGCGAGGTATCTCTAATTTTAATTTGCTTGAGTAAATTCGCAAATTCCTTTTTAAGTTATAGCGGAGCGGCGGCAAAGAGTATCGAGAGATTGTACGCGCTCCAATTGAAATATGTACATTTGTAATCGACGCTTTGCTGGGTTTGAAGTTTTTAGGATGCTTTTCATTTATGATAACAATCAGTATGTATGTACATTCGGTACTGTATGCTTAGTTGCAAAAAACTTCAGTATTTCTGCCTTAAATTCCAAAAATATCTCATCTACAATCATGTTCTGCACTTAACCTTAATACTCGGTTAATGCACACCTTTGTGGCAATTCAATATTCACAGCCACAAAGTATTATTTTACGTACTCAATTACAATATCATTTCCAATGAATTTACTTACCACTTAAACCGGTTACGATTTTGTTATGCAGATTTCATAGCCAAAGTATGTAAATCCCATATCTACCTAATGTATGTGGAGGATGTCTGTGAGTCTCCTAACTGTTATGGATACGTCCACCGCAAATCAGACGTCACACG
>NW_016219863.1:0-1535 GCF_001687245.7 Rhagoletis zephyria
TTTCGTTTTGCGGCAAACTGTCTTTTTTGCTGACTGGAAATCGATAAAAAGCGGCAGTTTTCAAAACGGTGAGCAATGCCGCCGCCACCGACAAAAAATGATGTGGGATAGAAAAAAAGATGCTCACTGCCTACAACAACGGCGGCAATTTTGCTGGCTAGCTAGCTTAAGATGTAGGTTAGTCTGCCCATAAATCAGACCACCGGTGTGAGACTTTAAAGAAAAAGAAGAAGAAGAAAAAGAAGAGGAGGAAGATCAAGAGCTTCAACGGAAAATGTTTACCGATGGCTACAAATTATGATGATGATGATGATGCTCGCTCACTCATTCACCCACTGACTGGACACGCTTCAGCGGTCATCAATGATAAAAAAAGAAAAAGAGGAAAAAAGATAAGGGTGCTTTTCATCTGTTTTTCTTCTTTAGTATTATTAGATTATTGGCTAATGAAAAGCCGAGCAGCTGCTGTTGCTGCTGACCAGAGCAGATTTGCCGTGACAGTCTCCGGATAATAATTTCTTCCGACTTTTCTTCCCCTCTTTTACTACAAATTTTTACCTTTGCTGCTAATTTACCAATTGAGGTCTTGATTTTCTCTCGCGTTTTTCTCAANATCACCTCGGCTTAGTTCTGGTCAACGTGGATAATTGGCTAAAATGTTGGTGGTTTTCTTTCATTTTTTGCCTTCTCAAAGTCAAGCTCTCTCTTTTCATTCACATCCACTCACAACACACTTGGCACCTCTAATCTAATTAGCACAGCTTAGTTTACAACGAGGCGGCTCGGCTTGCTTTTTTTGCCTTCTACTTTGCTTCCTTTTTTTCTTTTGCGCCAATGCCGCGGTCAAATCGATCATACAAGTTTTTTGTCCGGCAACGATTTGGTGGTTGGCAAATAGTAATCGTTAAATTGAGCACCTCTTTGCTATTTACTAGTAACACGATTGCTACTAATTAACACCATTTACCCCTTTTTCTTCTTCTTCTTAATAGCTATCACTAAAGTGGGCAATAAATATGATCGCCTCTTGCGTAGAGAAATTGGCAACTTTCTGTCAAAAAGTATTTTTGTGCAAAATCAATCCTGAGAAAAAAATCATCCTTTCCAAATTGAGATGTGAAATTTGTCAGGCAACCAAAATGATCCTAAGTTTAAATCAAACTTTTTGTAAATTTTTTTTATAAAAAACTTTTGCATTTTTTCCTTTTGTCGGGCCTAGAGGCACAATTTGAATAGCTCTTTAGCCAGTCAGTCACCTCAAACCACCACCACAGCTACCAATCGCTTAATCAAATGCGCAAATATGCACAGAAAAGCTAGCAAAGCAAAAACCGATAGCTAAAACAAGATTTATTATATCGAGCCGACCATTGCACACAAAGTCAGTCAAAGGGTGGACAGTCTTTTGCTAGAAAACGATTAATTGAGCAGTGCAAGAAAAGAAAGAAGAAGAAGAAGAAAAGAACAGCTTTACCACTTTAAAGCTGCCGTCGACGACGAAAAAAGAATAAAACACCCAACGGTAAAGCAAGCAA
>NW_016219864.1:0-1535 GCF_001687245.7 Rhagoletis zephyria
GTACTCTTTACACGCATGCATGGAGTAGTCGCGATTTTTGCAGGGAAAGAGTACTCCCTAAGGACAAGGAGTACTCCAAAATTAACCACAATTCATATAAAAAATATGGGCCAATTAACATTGCGATGTCCTAGGGCAGGACCATATACTCCATCTCTGCATTACATCAGAGTAGCACAAAACTACTCCAACATATCAACAATGGTATTGTTGATCTATTCTTTCGTTTGTAAACGCTTTTATTCTTCACTTCACAGATGCGTTTTCGCAATTAACAAAAACAAAAATTAAAAATTACATGTTGCCTCTGACGGCATTCGAACCCGAACATGCAGGGAGCTAACAACTAACAACGAGCATCTCTACACGTTCAGCTACAGCCAGACATGCAAATGTGCTTTCAAATGCTCAACTTCCGGCACATTTCGTTAAAAAACGAGCAGTGATCGGGTAACAATAAGCTAGTGCAGAGACACGAGTTGGTCCGCTACAGCATGACAGAGGAACACTTGTGTAAGTACTCCAATATACCACAAATAGACTACATGGTCCAACGATTTTTGCAGGGTACGACGAGGTTGATATCTAGACTATGTTTGCCATAATTACCTTTGCTATATTTATAGTAGGCATGTTTTATTCAACCATCACAAGCAAATAGCTAAATCTTGGTCAAATAAAACGAAATTAGCTTATTTCCTATGTTAGCCTAATTTTGACAGGTGTTTGACTGCAAATAGTGTCAAAGTAAGTTTTTGCCTCTTTCTGATTGGCTGAAGGAGAAAATTTCTGATGCTGAATGGCAATGCCTCTTGTTCAATATACAAGCCAAGATAGCTCTTCATAAGCCAATATAATTATGTTGGGTAAGTCCTCCATACAAAATAAGTTAAAAGCTTAAATTTCTGGACAAATAAAACACGGCTAGTATAAAATGGTGGTCTGGACCAAGGATGGTACGAATATTTGAATTCGCATTCGTTATGGGAATGATTCGCATCATTTTACACATTCGCATTCGAATCAAATGATACGAATGTTTTGCGAATGCGAATGTGTACATAAGCAGAGAGTCCACTCTAATATTGTTGAAATGGCTCTAAGTCTAAACCAGGGTGCGGACAATAACCGGATTTAGCTTCAGGAGCTAAACGGTTAAGTAGTATATCAAGCAACACCGATGGGCCTTCCACAAGTAGTGCTAAAAGTCTTATAAGCAGGGAACAGATTTTGAGGACCTAAAAACCTATAAAAAAGGCTAAATAAAATAACGAAATAGGCTGGAAAAGGCAAAATAAAATAGCGAAATAGGCAGGAAAGGGCACTAGGTATTGCAAAAAAGGCAAAACAAAATAGCGAAAAAGGCAGGAAAAGGCACTAGGTATTGCAAAAAAAAAACAAAATAAGGCACTAAAAAAGACAGAAAATACGAAGAACAATCAAAAAATACATTTATTTTAGAAATACTACTTTGATCTTTGAGAAGATACTTTGAATCTTTGACTATTTTATCCTTTCGAGTTTCTAACTCATAA
>NW_016219865.1:0-1535 GCF_001687245.7 Rhagoletis zephyria
GGTAGCCAAATTTAGCCACCAAAGGGCTAAAACGGCAACACTGTTTGGGTCGCGCGAATTCGATCTGTTTCGCTCAATTATCGGATGCTTCCGAATATTGGACTAAAGATGCCTTTCCCGCCCATCCTGTCGTTGAAATCCACCAACATGACTTTGATACCATTTCGAGGGAGGCGTTCATAGGAGCGCCGCAATCGCTCATAGAAGAAGTATTTGGACACCTATGTAGTAATACTCTTTTGTCAAGACGTGGGCACATATGAACGAGGTGTTGGAAAATCACTCTTTGTTGTAAGGTATAAATACATATGTCGAAAAAATCTCTCTCCACCGAAAATCCTACACTGCATTTGCGCGCAAATGTTTTACTACTGTATTAGCCTTAGTTAAGGTCCGATGATATTTCTACCTTGCCCCGTTCATCGCATTTCTGGAATGGCGTCGATGACAGCCCCAGTCTTTTAAGGCTTTGCAATAGGTGTTCTTTAAACGTTTTCCGCGGTCGACATAAAAATAAGTGGATTCTACCGAGAGTCAAACCCAGCTAATAACCGGAAAATTGTATAGAATTTTTTTGGTTTTAAAGGAAGCTTGCTGTGATCACAGGTGCTACATGTTACTCTCCTTAGAACTTATGTAGGTGCTCCACTCTCCCTCTACTATTTGATTCAGTATTGTTTCACGCTGGTCATTTGCGGCTACAAATAAATCACTGTAGGTACACGAAAATCGGTTAAGTTAAGAAATTCTGAAGTAATTTTGTATAAACTAAGGGAGGGCTTGAATGGTTTTACACATACATATATATGATGTGATTTTAAATACATATCACACACATACATTTTCATATCACTCTCTGGAAGGCTTTTCCAAAAAACGCGTCACACAAATGTGCTGAAAATGTTGAAATGTAAATAAAAAGCTGCGTAATAAATAAATAACTAAAACACAAAAAAAAAACAATAAATATTCAAGTGCAAGTAATACATTCGCATACCGTACTACATAATACTTACAAGTATTTATATTTGCTTAAGTTTGTATGTAGGTATAAGTGCAGATGTTTAAGTGGAAAATAAAAAAATTACACGCTAACGAAACAAAGGAAGCAAATAACTTCAGCAAGTGCATAAAAAAAATAGATGATGTGTTGGGTGGTTGGTAGGTGTGGCAAAATTTCAAATGGTGTGCCACATCACCTTGCAGTCAGTGGGTATGCAAGCTAAACTGCGGCCGCAATATTGTAATATACACACATAAAACTCCAAGTAAAAAAAAATATGCATATAAAAAGGCAATGAAAAAGATTAATTACCCTTCTGAAATTTTCTTCTTTTGAGTATACATACTTATATTAATTTTTATAAGAGCAGAGTGGAATGAAGTTTAATGCGATGTTTCTATAAGAGCAGCAGCTACGGAAATGTTGAAGGGCGTGAGTGGTTTCAGTGCATGTGTACTTAATGAACCAAGTTTTTATATTCATATTTTATACAGGGTGTCCCAGAAGTAACGTGCCAAACTTTAGGGCAAGG
>NW_016219866.1:0-1535 GCF_001687245.7 Rhagoletis zephyria
CTCCTACCCTGTCGGAAACACCAACAACGAAACTGAGAAGAAAATTTTGGTTCGTTTCTTAAAATGACACATTCTCTGCCCTTTGAAGCTTTGTCAGGGGAGAAGGTTGCTTTAAACGACAATACTATTAAAGGCGTGAGCTAAACAAGGACAAGGAGGCAAACATGCCCTTTCACAGGATTGAGTGTAACATCAAATATATTTTGCATCGTGGAAGGGCAAAATTTTCTTGGAAGAAACGAAATCGCAATTAGTTTTCGAGAATTTGAAAACATTCGCCCTCAAAGAGAAAAATATCCAAATACAAGTAAGAATTTGCGAGTTTCATGAACAGCTGATAAATTTGTTCTCATTTTCGTTGTTGGTGTTTCCGACAGCGTAGAAGTATGATGTATTATGGAACGATTCTCTATCATCTCTTGCCAAAGGTCGGTTTCACACTGGAACATTTCTGCCACCAGAACAACTGTGTTTGTAGGCAAGAGAGGCAGTGCGGTGAGGTAAAGTTTCTCAAAAAGTTGTTCCAGTGGCAGTTTTGCTGCAGCGCACTATTACGTACGCAACTACAAATATGCCGCTACGTAAATTTCAAGCGCAAAGTTACAAATCCATTCAAACGTCCTATACGTATACACATTTTGTTATGCTGTTCTGCTACTTGTCATCCAGTGTGAAACCGTGAGAATAATTGTTCTATCATTCTAGTGTGAAACAGCCCAAACGCATAATCAGCGACGTCAACTCGTTTGAGGCGAATTCCCCAAAATGCCTGAAAAAATACCCCTATTTTCAATGGTATTCCCCCAAAAAACTATAAAACAAGACAAACAACAAAAAAAAAAAACAAGAAATATCTTGAATATATTGAGATAATAAGGACAACCTTTTTAATAATATATATAAAACTAATACTTCTGAGTATATTTTAGTTTGAATTGCTTTCATCATCAAGCGATCAACTGTTTTTCTTACTGGCAAATTGTTGGAAGTAGGGATGTGCCGGGTATCAGGTAGATATTCGGAACCCGGCTTATCCGGCCGTTTTTCTGTTATCCGATTATCCGGCCGGATACTGGCTAAATTCTGAAAATTTTCTGCTTTCGATTATAGAGGATTCAATTTAAAAATCTAGTTCAGAAGTTGTTTTTTTTTTTAAATTGTAATTAAATTTAATATTATGTATATAATTAACCATTATATGTATATATTTTTCATTATGAAAAGAAGCATTTCCTCATTATCGGCCAACACCTATTTCTATTTTCAACATTAATGCTACCCGATGCACTAAAAAGTCTTTTTGAGTTTACTGAGAAAGGTGGCGTGCAGAGATAATTCATTGCCAGAGTAAACAAATTTGGAAATTCTTTGCGACTATGCTTCCACCAAATTAAAGGATCTTCTTGACTGAGTAAATATTTCTCCATTTCTAGATAGATGAGTAGGGGTAAGCACTGCGACCAATAGGTCTATTGTGCCCGGAGCACCATTTCTAAATTCCTACCTTTTTTCTTGTACGGTCGCTGCTTTGTCTA
>NW_016219867.1:0-1535 GCF_001687245.7 Rhagoletis zephyria
TGTATTCGTCTTAGTTTGTAGGCGGAAATAGAGAGAGGGAAAATTAATGCACCCCTGTTGCTTGACAAGTGTCAAACAGTTTCACTTAAAAACCTCGCTAGGGTTGAGCTGGTCTGTTTTTTTTTTAAAGTTGACTCCTTGATCTTAAAGGCCCAGGCGCAGAAGATGTCTCACAAAACCTATCCCTATTTACACATCTTTAAACCATTCCGACGTTATGTGACCATCTAGAGCCACTCGTGGGACACTGCCTAATATGCCTAGGTCAACGAAGTTCTGGTTCCTTGGAGGTTTGAATCTCAGAGAGGTTGAATGTTTGGACGTTTATTCAAGTTACGCGCATACGTTCGCTTCTTAATTTTAGGAAACACCAATATGATGCCAATCTGGTACTTAAACTTAGATTGATGGTGCGTTGGTCAAGATGTTATTGGGATCTTGGATCTGAGTGTATGTCGAGTTAGTCGTTGTCGGCATAAGCGCTTTCATAACAGCTTATATAAAGGAAAGTAAATGGATACAATTAAAATAATTAATAATGAAGCATTGCGTAAAGTCTTGATGCATGCTAGAACATAACAGTCTTTCATCCAGTGAAACCTCCAGGATTACTTGGCCTGCCTATAACAGGAAACTTTTATTGGTACTCTTAAGATATGATTTCTGTTTATAGGAACTTTAACGGGCCACTGAAAAGTGACCTTAGAGGCAGTGGACTAAGAGAAGACACACCGGACATTGAAGAAGGAAATGTAAATTTCATTTTATGCCATTTGTGTCTAAAAGCGATTCCCTCGTGCTTAGGGGTATATGGACTTTTTATTATGCAATTCTCAAATATTTCATCGTTGAACTTATTGAACTAATAACCCCAGTCCCAAGCATGGCCAGCGCCAACCTAGCCAACGCTCCTATACTTGGCCCATTACGATTGACGCATCGTCCACACTCCACTCCCAGAGTAATTTTTGTACCCGGTACAAGCAAAAAAACGGCCGAGCACGCTTACCCGCTCAGCTCATTGTACAGCAGCCTACGGCGGAGTGAGTCCTCTAATAAATAAATGGTAAAAGGGTCACATCGGACGTCCTCTATGGCTGAGTGGTTAGCGGTGGCTAATGTCAGTTCGTAGGACCTAGGTTCGATCCCTGATCCCAGCAACATCTAAATCATAAACAAGTTTTTTTCTAACAACCGTCGCCCTTTCGGCAGCCAGTGGCAAATCTACGAGTGTATTTCTGCTTTGAAAAAGCTTCTTATACAATCCATTAGCCGTTCGGAGGTGGCGTAAGACTGTAGGTCCCTCCTTTTGTGTAGCAACATCAAGATGCGCACTACAAATTGGAGTAGAAACTCGGTCATACATTTAAGAAAAAGTGTAAGTACAATTTTTGTACGGAAATCAGATTCTATATTTACTTGTACTTTCTTAACTTGATTAACTTGAAATTATGAAATTTTTGAATAAAAAATCATAACCAAACAACTTGCATTGTTTTAGCCGATTTTAACATTAGCGTCATCACCTACAACTT
>NW_016219868.1:0-1535 GCF_001687245.7 Rhagoletis zephyria
CGTCCTTGTGAATCCAAAAAAATTTAATTTTTTTTAAATTATAAAGAAATTTCCTCTTTCATTGGGTACCCAAATTTTTATTCTACATTGCATTGAATTTTTAAAATAATTTTTGGAACTAATCATCTCTTTGAAATTTCAAAGTCCTTTAAAATAAATCCTGACGTCAGAGAGAGAAAATAAAAACGCCTATTTAAATAAAAGTTTTCAAACCCATAGAATATAGAAGCAATTTTTTCGATTTAAATTATTGAAAAGTAATGAATATCTACATCCCTGGACTAATCCCGAGATCCCGGGATGACGACAACGCCATCCCGAAAATCCCGGGATTGTAAAAACCGAAAAAATTTACATCCCTAATACAGACATACATAAATAGTAGCATAACTTACATACATACATATGGTCGTGTTAAGCAATGTAGCAGATCCGTAATTTGGAAAAATACGTTCGTATTTAGTTATACNCATAGTAACATACGAGTTAATGTATGTACTTAGCTCCATATTTGTAAATTTTGAATTGTGGCATAACCAAATTATTGCCGCCAATCAACCACAACAAATGTCTAAACATTTTAGATGTCGATAATTTTACGGCTGATTAAATGCATAAATATTACAATTACCAGCATTTATTCATTTTTGAATGTAAATTGAACTTTGCGTATATATGGGAAAAACAAAATAATGAGGCTGTGAAATTTGAGATTTTTATACATAAATATTTATTCATGCATATTTATAATGAAAGCAAATATTCGAAATGCTAAATTATGTTACTACAATATTCATGTTCTTCTTAAAAAAAATGATAGTTGAACTTAAATTTAAGGAAAAAACTTTTACATAAAAAAAAACGTTCCGATTGTACTAACTATAATATGAGGCATGGTACGAAAAGCGAACTTTACTCGTATATATTCTCACTGAGTACGCTTGTTGTTTAATACAAAGGTTTTGATTTCGTCGGTATTTTTGTACCTGGGAAAAAATTACCGGTTTAACACTTACACTTGGAAAAAGCAGTGTTGCTAGATTTAATTAAAAAAGAAACTGTGAATTCCCAAGAAAAACTGTACTTTCAGCAAAAAAAACTGTAACTTTCAAAAACGAAGAGATTTTTGGAATGATAAGGTTTTGAAAAGAGGAAACGCTGCATCTCCATCGCCTCATCGTCACTTAAAAATTTAGTACAAAAAAACCAAAAGTGACCTTTGAATTTATTAATTCTAATCTGAAATTTTGACCAAACTGTAAATTGTGCTCAGAGGTAATTAAAAAAAAACAAACTCTAAGCTTTTCCAAAAAGCTGTAATTTACAGCTAAATCTTTGAAAACGGCAACATTGTGCACCAGCGATAATTTTTACGCTACACGGTCAGTTTGTTATTCAAGATTATATAGCCTAACTATGGTAACACCTGTGAAATTCGGATTCAGAAAATAAAAATCGGCGCAAAGGTGTATGTTTCGATTCCGACGCGTCTCGCAAATGAGAAATTTGATAATTTTTTGTACCTTTTGTAGAAT
>NW_016219869.1:0-1535 GCF_001687245.7 Rhagoletis zephyria
GACAAACACAGACAAACATTCAAAAGGGAGAGATGATAAGCTCTGCAAAAACGTCAAACTGTGAATGTAAGCGACTTTGACCGGACTGACACGGCGGCAGCAGCAGCTACTGAGCCGTCAACGGAGCTCGTTTATCGACTATTTAAAGATCAAAGCTGAAGAGAGAGCATCGCTTCAGCTCTAATAAAACTCGAACATTGTACAGAAAGATGTTTTTTAAGATGGTGATAACCGTCTGTTTCTACTTCTGCTGCTGCTGCTGGTCACTTTAGTTCACTTCAGCAGCAGCAGCAGCTTGTTCTCTTCCAGTCTCTTATCTTAAGGCAGCCATCATCATCGCAAAGTCGTCGATGAGGGTGACGAGCCACAGATACACAGAGCATCTTTCTCTCATAGCTCATAGCGTTCTATTACATTCGTTTTCGAAGCGTCCGAAAATGCGGCAAATCAAGTTTGGCGGGCTCTTCTCTTTTTGCTACTGCTGCTGTGATCTTTGCTGATAGAGAGAGACGCCATGATCACTGTGCACAGCAACTAGTTTAACAGGTAGCAGAGTAGTAGTTGGTGGTGGTGGTGAGGAAAGGAAAACAGCACGAAATGTCTTTACTATGAAAAGCAAAGAGTCTTTCCCAGTCGCCGGTTCGACCGGTGGATGAACACGTGCCATGCTTGCGTGAAGATACATGGCAGTGGAAAAATGCTGGTGGTGATGGTAATGCCTGCTCTGCTGTGATGATAAAGTCCACAAACTGTCACTCGAGTAGGACTTTTCGTTCTGTTCACTGTTGTTGTCTTTGTCAGGGTAGCAGTTTCAGTGAGGACAAAGGCACTCTTCGGGTCAAAACTAGGCAACAAAACTGCTTTTTTGTGTTTACTTCCGATGATGATCTTGCGCCATCAAGTTCTCCTAAAAGAAAGTTCTGGTACACACTATGTAAAGTACGGCTGTAAAAAATATGTGTACAGCTGCACTTGAAACAGAGCCAAAACAAACAAACAGTTTCACAAACTTCTTCTTCCTCCTCTTCTTTCCCTTCCCATCCTCCTCATTCTACTTTGAACAGACGTCCTCATCAACACTCCTTTACTACTCTTTCTTGAGGACCAGAGGAAGTACCAGGCGAGGTAGGCCACCACTGAGAGGGCCACCAACAAAGCGGAGGTGATCAAAACGTGGCGGACGGTGAGGAAGCTTCTGAAGGTATCACCACCACCGTTTCCATTTGAACCCGAAGTTTTAGCCATTTTGGCCTGTTCGAACTGGCTGACCACTTCAGGTGGTAAATGCAATCTGGTCCGGTGATTTCGCTCGTAGTAAGAGACGTAGGCAAAGAAGGCCGTCGAGGCGGCGCCGAAAAAGAGGCCCAGCGCCGTGTAGAGGAAAATGTACGACTCGGAGTGCGCGCCTAGAGCTGGAGGCGTAAGTAGAGGACATGTTAGCACACAGGTGGGAAAGGTGTAAACAAAAGAACGTCGAAGAAGAAGGTGTTTACCTTTCCAAAGTTGTCTGGTCAAGAAGGTTTCGGGTTTGTATA
>NW_016219870.1:0-1535 GCF_001687245.7 Rhagoletis zephyria
TAATATTTTACTCAACATATGTAGATATAAATTTACATACATTTTTAGAGCAACCCTAAGTGGCAGCCCTATCCAAGAACAGGTGTGAATTAAAATTTTTTTTTTAATATTTTATAAGCATATCCGTAGTGTACCTAGCACGTTTTTCACTTCATCTTAGTTTGAAATAGGTGGCAGCAACACTACTTAAAATAGTGGCATCACTTAAGATTGTTCACACACTTTTTGTTTGATACTAATATTGTGATATTCAGGCTTATCATGAGTTTCGTTTTCCCCGAACCGATTCACTTTTCACTCTTGGTTTCCATGGTTTTACTATGGGNAGGAATATAAGTTTTCAGAAATATGTACAACTTTAAGCTTTTTCAAACGCCTCTTGCTTTATGGACCGGGCGATTTAAAACTGTCAAAAGACTCAATAGCGGCATTTTCATTCGCCACAGGCTTGGCAGTAAACCAGTGTCCGTTAAAGAGCCAGCTTTGAGTTTTGGGCCTTCATCAGAGCTCTTCGCAGCCTAACCGTTTGACCCAAGGTTTCAACCTCGCTGCAGTATTCTTTAAATTTCTCAAAATTAGTTTTGAGGGCCGCGCTAAGAAGTTTTCTCAACTTACCCTTCAACTTCAAGCCTCATCTTTCCCGCCAAGTTGAAACTCAGTGGGCCTAGGGTCTGAGAGCGTGTATTATCCAAGTAGTTTTCACAGATTATTCGGAAAATTTTTCAGGACCTGCGCGTGTCCGCAACTGAGGTCTTTCCATGGCTTTTTCGCCGTCTTACAAGCGTACAGGATGGTAATTCCTTTACTGGGGTGTATTGCTGTCGCATTTACTGAAGGTGGATTAAAAAGTGGAATTTTTTCTTTCCTCGTAAAGAGTAGTAATTCGGTCTTGGTAGAATCGAAGCTGTGTTCATTTTTTAGAAACTCGCTTAGGTTGCACAGGTTTATCCCTTATTAAGATTGCTGCGTCGTTAGCATTCGCTTTGACTTGACCACAAGTATATTTACACTTAAAGGTATGGCCTTAAGCTCTCTTGAGTTTTTAGAAGGAATAAAGTGCGGTATACGGGCCTGGAATCTGTTGACTTTGATAGAAAGACCATCTTTGCCTTAAACCATTCATGTGGGGTATGAGTTAGAGCTAGGCAGCCCGGGAAAGATCTGGGAGAGCAGAGGCCACAGTATATCCTAAGATGTTTGTAATTGGGCAAGAAAGATTACATTAATTGCCGGATATGTGTAAGGCTGAAAGGACATTATAGCCAATTCCACGCTGCCTTAAGTTACCATATCCTTTATGAAGTTCCATAAGGAGGGATAGATCTTAAGACCGGGCCAAGTATTGGACGTGTCGCCAGAACATCCTGAAAAGTGAGTGCTCATAAGGGTAGCCAGCTTTACACTACTAGATGACATCCAGTCGCCATTAAACTTCAAGGTAGAGTTCATATTTGTAAATTTTTTTGCAAGTAGACATAGTAAATAGCATAAAAAAAGGAACAGTCCAGCGCCTTCGTCTTGGTCTGCAGGCTGTA
>NW_016219872.1:0-1535 GCF_001687245.7 Rhagoletis zephyria
TATTTCTAGCACTGCTCCTCCACTTGTGACCGAACCAAGATTTGACTTAAGTGTATTTCATCCCATCAGAATATTTATAGCACTGTTCCTAAACTTGTGGCCGAACCAAGATTTGACTTATGCCTTGCTGTAAGCGGTATAAAAACTAAATAAGCTGCTGTTTGCGAATTTAAGCTGAAGTTCCTATTTAAACACCTAAATATCTGTACTCAAAACGCGCAATAAATTTCGTTCACAATAGCATCGTAACAACGCTCTTGCAGTCTGCTTAGGAGGCTGTCTACGACCAGAGGAAAATGAAAAGCAGAAATAATATTTTCCTGTGGGTAGCCTCTTATGGCTCTAATGTTAGCATAAGTTACACTTGATGTATATCTATTAGGGGGTAAATACGGCCGGGAATATATATCGCCACTTGCTAAAAGAAATTCGTGTTAATTATTCGCTTGACTTCGCTTAAATAGGTAAGTATATCTAATGCACTTATACTTATAAGTAGCCTCAAATCAAATTTATTCGCTCCCTTACATCGGACTCAATTTCCTGATAACCAAAGGAAATTAACAAACTCGGCACAATAGTATCTTGTTATTAAGAAGTTGGCACTGTTTGCCCTCTTGAACATCGAGGGTTTTTTCTATACTGTTGCCCGTATTTCCATCTACGAAGAGGCACAGTAACTTTTAATGGTGTTTGGATCGATGATTACACCTAGAATTTAAAATAATTATGTATAAGCAAGTATATTTGTATATATAAGCTACATTTATATAAAAAAAAAATATACTTTTCACTACCCAAACGAAAATTAGTTACTAAATTTTTTGAGGCAAAAAAATGTCGTTCATTTATGTAAACATATATGCATATGTACACACCAAGTATTTCCGAAGAAATTTAATTAAATGCCATTTTAATAATAGGGTTGAATATTTCTTAATTACAATGATATAAATGAAAAGCGAGTATTTTTTCACAAAATCACCTGCCTTTCTCTATACCCATATGTACACACATTTGTATGTATTTACAACTTTCAGAAAATCAATTTGAAATGCCTGACCAAATCACCTCGAAGTGACAGTTGGTAGTTTTTGTAAAAACCTACCTTGGAAACATAAGGCAAAGTAAAGTAAGATTTAATAATAAACTAATGCAAATTGAATTGTATCAAAGTGAATTGAAGTGAATTGCAAAGCAACTTGAAAGCAATGCATATGGTCAAGCCTTTGCTTGCAGCAGAATTAAATTGAATTTCTTTGCATTTCCAACAGCAGCGTATATTTAGTGATACTGAAATTTTGTCAAATTTTACTTCATTTTATTTTCATATATTTTTTCTTCTTCTTCTTCTTGCTTACTTGCAGTCATACCAACACTTCAACTGGACTTGGGTTCAAATTTGAATCCGGAAGATATTGAGGAAGGTGATGATGTCTATTTTGAGTGCAAAGTGCATGCAAATCCGGCAGCATATAAAGTTGTGTGGAAACATAATGTAAGTATTTTATGTGAAGTAAGAATACATATGTATG
>NW_016219873.1:0-1535 GCF_001687245.7 Rhagoletis zephyria
TCTTTAGCAGAAAAAAGGCAATTTCCACAAAAGTTCGTTCCCTGCTGATAACCATAATATGGCAAGTTTAGGTCAACTTTCTAATGAATTCAAAATTGGTATCAAGGGAATTCAAAAAATAAAGAATTTCGCAATTTCTGCTTTTTTCTTACTTTATATATAGAGCTCGGATTTGTATGCAAAAAAAAAAACATAAGCCTAAAAATAAGAATACGCGGACCTTCTGACGATTTTATTTATTTATATTTCCCATACCAAATTTTTCTTATTTTTTTATAAAGTATAATTCATTCAACAACAAAAACCAAGAGAATCAATTTTTTCATTTTCATACAGAGGAAAATGAAAGAAATACCAAAAATTTTCATCAAAATTTCAAATCTTTAAAGTCGATTCGTAGAAAACTTTTGAGTATGCCATTTTTGAGAACTTTTTTTGTCAAGGGTGTTGCGGATTTTCTTCCATATAACGCACGAAAAAAATTATATTATTAAAATGCGGATATGGTTATATAGGTAATTGAAATTAATAATAATAATAATAATAATATGTACATAGTTCTAAAAAAAACTAAAAAAACGAAATTGTGGCCTTTCTTAAATAAAAATTTTAGTTTTTCTTAAAAAGATACATTTTCGAAAAGAAATATAAACTGTTGGAAATATTGAAACTTCCACATATACCACCACCCCCTAGCACCGCCCCTATTAATTTGCACCAACAATTTTTTATGCCGTTAGAATCAATGGAAGAAGGCGTACCATGCCCACTTTTTCCTTTTTTTTAGCTAAACGGAGTCTATTTTTTACTTATGCCCAAACAATTTTGCTTGTCAAACGACCTCGCATTTTTTTATTTTTTATTTTTTTAAGCTAATAAAGTTAAAAGGACTTTATTCGAGGGAGTTGTCGAGTTTATATTAGTCCTTAAAATATACTTCTTTCANTTTCTGCAGAATTTTCTCATTAATTTGGTGCCCATACTGTTTTCGTAAGAACATTGCACTAAATTTTTTAAACCATTTTCTGAAGTACTCATATCATTCAATTTTCAAAGTCATTTTAAAAAATCCTGACGTCAGAGAGAAAAATTAAAAACGCAGTTTTACTGCATATATTTGGGCCATGGCTCCGCGAATGTATTGATTTTTTGTGTATAAAACTGCCGGTCACACGGTGTTATGTGTATGTATAATTAGCTAGACATTTATAAAAAAAAAAATTATAAATATCAATTATCAAATAAAGAAAAGAAATATAGCAAAAACTGGTCAACATAAGGCGTTTCAATTGCAAATTGCCACCATTGCAAATTACAAAACCCGAAAATCCCGGGATTCTTGGCAAATAATCCTCGAATTTTCGGTACTTAAAGAGATTGGGATCCCGGGATTAACATCCCTAACAGTTAAGTGAAAGCCATACAAGTTTTAGTGAAATAGATCTAGCCCACCGATATGACCAATAAACATAAGAATGACGGCATCAAAATAACGTCGTTAAATTGAAGATTTCTTTTTGCCCACAAAACTAGGA
>NW_016219874.1:0-1535 GCF_001687245.7 Rhagoletis zephyria
TCACGAATCTAACGTCATCGGCACTGTCACTCATCGGAGGGTTAAAAAATTTACTAGAAATAATTTGCAAGGTTATCTTCACTAGTTTACAAAAACTTCAAAGTGTATCAATGGTCCTGGTATATCCTTGGAAGATAAAAATACGACAAAATTGTACTTTGCTTTTGAAAAACGTAGTGGTCAGCAGAGTGTGCTAACATGCCAATATTCCACAGGGCCTGGGATCGAGCCCAGTTTTCGATCAACACCAAAAACAAAAAAGAAAAGGTTTATCGAATAGCGGTAGTCCATCGGCAAGCAATGGCCAACCTAGTGTATTTCTGCTATGAAAAACATCTTCTCATAAAAACACAATCGACGTTCGAAATCGGCGTAAAACTATAAGTGTAGAGGTAAAAAGAAATTGGACAAACGCTGGACCAAATTTTCAAAGACAAAAGCAGCTGTTTTGTGTAAAAAAAATTTTATTCAAAAGGTCTTTAACTTATCAAATATGCCTTTAACTTGTATATAAAAATTATTTCTGAGAATGTTTTTTGTTTTAGTTTGAAACACCGTAGTCATTTTCCAAAAGAACAAAACCAAAATCTTGCCCAAAAAGCACAGCCAACCAACAACCATCAGACGCCCGCATTCTCATTCACATTCCCATTAGCTTTCAACTCAAATTCCGCGCTCAATTCGTTAAAACTATTTTTAACACTGCAATGCGCGCCCATTGATTTTATCCACCCGCACCTAAATAGTAAATACAAAACGTTTTTTCATCGCCGCAATTGCTATTTTTGTGCTGATGATAACACAAAATAGAATCAGTATAGCGGCAAGCGAGAAAAATGCAGCGCATACAAAAAAGAACAAAAAATTTTACGAAAAAAAGCAATTTAATTCGTAGAAAAAGGTTTCATCGAATAGGGGCAGCAGCAAACAATCAAAGGCAATAAATAGATTGATAACGCCAGCAAAAGTTCGAACACGAAAACAAAACCAATTTCTTGAGAGAAGCGTGCACGACGAAACGTTTGCGTTTGTTCGCGGTGTGATACGTATTCTTTATTATTATTCTTTTTGTTTTTGTTTTGCTGTTTTAATGCTATTTTTTTTTCAGTACATTATTCCTCCTCCATTGCCGTCGCTTCTCATCGCTCGCAAGTACTAGATACGAGGTTTTTTATATCGCTTAGATACTCAGGCTGTCGGGCGTGATAAGACCGACTCTACACCGGCAGTTGTTGCCAGCTTGCACGGCTTTCATTGCTTTCTGCGGGTAGAAAAAACAAAAAAAGGTGCAGCGGATACTTAATGTGAAGTTGATAACCGATAATAAAAGAAAAAAATACAAAAGAACGAATGAACCCGCAAACGAGCGCACAAATCAGTAAAGTAAAACGCTGACAGTGCTGCATAGTCACCTCTTCTTCTTTCTAGCCATCGGTTCTACCTCCATTGCTTAAGTGCAAGTTAAACAAAGTAAATGCGAGCAAATATTAAATTATTTTACTTCAATTTCGATGAACCAACCGCAGCGCGTTGTA
>NW_016219875.1:0-1535 GCF_001687245.7 Rhagoletis zephyria
CGCGAAATTCTACTGATGATTTAAAAGTTAAAGCTTTCTCATAAATATCAGCTATAAACGTCCATCCTAAACAAAAGTCGGTATTTTGTTCGAAAAATAACAAAAAAACGATGCAAGTCACCACTGGGTAGAAGCGAGATTAGTTTTCTGGCTTAGGAACATCCGAAAAAATTATGGGCAGATGACAAGCTCCCGAATGCATCTTTTTCATGACAAAGCTTCTTATAAAATGTCATTTGTTATGCGAGAGAATTAACAAGAACAGTTTGGGTGTCACTGGAAGTGGTCACCTAGCATCATGTATTGGCTATATATAGATTGTTGGACCTATTCTACTCTACGGAGTCTGGGTATGGTGACCAAGCCTCAGCAAGAAATCCACAACAACAGCACTTCAAAAAAGTACAAAGAGCTGTGACCCTCTGGTTATACGCACAACTCTATAGTAGGCAATATGCGTCTTGCTACCTTGAGACTATGGGAATTATCCGGCTGCAGAGACACTCAGGATGGCTACACGACAATCTTGAAAAGCTTAGATATACTGGACACGAATTATTGTGTACCAATTTTGACCTTCACAAAGAGGATTTCCATTTCAGATAGATAATTTGGTCAGAAGGTGCTCATAATGATAAGGGATCACACCATTTTTACACCGATGGGTGGGGGTTCTCACAGCACGACTGGGGCTGGAAAAATCATTTCGCTTATCCAAACACTACAGTGTCTTTCAAGCAGAAGTTTTTTTGCCATAAAAGAGGCGAGTGAACACTTACTTACAGGAGAATTCATATCTAATAACAACTTCAACAACTCAGGCAGTCAGGCGGTACTCAAAGCGCTTNTGTCGCAGATCTCTAAACGAGTGGGCTGAGTAGTCTGCTCTTCACGTGGTATGAGTCCCTGGGCACCGGAACATACTGGGTAACGAGAAGGTAGACAAACTTGCAAGGGAGGGTGCATGCGCTCCTCTTTCGCCATAATGGAAGGGTTTAGGCATGTCGCTCGCTACGGAAGGGCGCAAAAACTCGTCGGGATCGCGGTTGAATATCGCCAAATATTTCTCTTTGAAGTGGTCACACTTTTCCGCTTATAGGTTTTTAATAAACAAATTTTCATATAAAATGAGAGTTAGGGAGTAGACGATGACACCCTCCATGGCCGGACTTTCAACCGCAAGATATAATGGGTCAAAGCTCTTCTTACTTCGGGTCCTAATCAAGGGAAGCCTAATGGCTAGAAACAAAATTATTGAGTAAAGCAGACTGAATTCTCGTTCAGTACTTTCCTTGTGCATTGGAAGTCAGCAGAAGCGAGCGATAACAATAGGGCAAACTTTTCACGACCTTCTTAAAACTACCAAACTTCCAAACCACATCAATGGTTTAACCACAGAATTTTTATACAGTTGCATTACCGCTGCAGTTATTTTGCATGCAGAATTTCTGCTCGAAAAATATTTTAGTGTATATTATACTCCGTTATTCGCAAAATTCTGACACCCTGCACAATTTACTCGCCGTTAAAATTAA
>NW_016219876.1:0-1535 GCF_001687245.7 Rhagoletis zephyria
CTAAATACAGCCATCAAACCTTAGAGTGGCATTTCATACCCGCTGCGGCTCCTCACAAGGGCGATTTTTGGGAAGCTGGGGTGAAAAGTTTCAAAACCCACTTTAAAAAGANACCACTAAGCCCCTCTTCAAACGACCCGTCTGACCTGGAGCCGCTTACCCCAGGTCATTTCCTAGTCGGCGGGCATCTTCTTGCCCCACCCGAAATCGATGTAAACGAAAGTCCTGCCTCAATCGTAAATCGATGGCAGAAACTGAAGGCCCTACACCAGACATTCTGTAGGAGATGGAAAATGGAATACCTCACCGAAATGCAGAAACGCATCAAGTGGAAACATCCACAAACCAACTTAAAGCTCGGAGACCTTGTCGTCGTTAAAGAGGAAAACCTGCCACCAAACGAATGGAGATTAGGGAGAATAGTCAAGCTACACCCAGGTTCTGACAACCGAGTAAGAGTAGTCGACATCGATACCGCTAAGGGAGAAATCACAAGACCAATTTCAAAATTGGTCCTACTTCCGCCCTGCAACGAAAACAGCACAATCTCTCAGTAAACTTCTTACCTACTCTTCATTCCACTCCACAAAAAAAAAGCCCATCTATTCCACTTCTCTTCACCCTGCATCATCCCAAATCTCAAACCGCAAATATTGCAGCTCAGAGTTTCTAAATACACATAATTTTGAAAGCGCATAGTTAAAAATGCGTACCTATAGGAAGTATTTTTTTTTTTAAATTTAGGTTAATATTCTTCTTCGTGTTTGCCAGCGCTCTTACAAAAAATTAAGAATAACAGAGCAAAATTTTCAAAATACTACCACAGTACTACTACTTTTCTCATTTTACTGGCTTTCACTTTTATTTGCATTTTATTAATCGCGTAACTTCAAGTATATTTTGCGAAACTCCTTTGGTTTCTTTTCACAGTGCACTTGTCTATTATTAGTGGCGCGCTTGTACATATTGCTGATCACTTCACTGGGTTGTTTCCCCCATTTATTTGTTTGTTGCACAAAATCACAGCCGCGCTTGAACAAACACAATTTTTTCATCAGAAATTTTTAAATAAACTGCATATTGTGCATATGAATTATTTACACATGTATATCACATATTTGATAAGTTGGGTGCGAGNACTGCATATTTTGAATATCAATTATTTACACACGTATATCACATATTTGATAAGTTGGGTGGCGAGTGACTTGCACATTTTTTGCATATACGCACATACACATACGTAATTACGTATTCGACAGTCTTATTTGGCTGGAAAATAAATAAATCGTTATTTAAATACACAAGTTATCTTTTGTTGTTCTTATAAGAATTAGACTTATTTCGGGCTAAGCGTTTTTAGTGGCAATCTTTTTCTAAGAAGCGGCGATTCACACAAAGAAATCTTTTGTCTTGCGTCCACCTCAGTTGCCTTTGGTCAAAAATGGACACCTTTATTCGTCAGGCAGATTAAGTAACAGAATTCGTATCTGACTACAACTCTATGCAGCCATCAGAGCACACAAAGCACTCCT
>NW_016219877.1:0-200 GCF_001687245.7 Rhagoletis zephyria
AAAAAAAAATTTACAATATTTCAAAATTATTTTTCGAGTCATAAATTTTTTTATGATTAACAATGTATTTATAAATTTTTTTTTGGTTTTAGATCCTTTTTGCCTTCAACACGAGGTATCTTTTTTCTAGTTTCTATTGTCATAGCCATAACTCCCTCTCTATTTTTATCAATCAATCAATCAATTTTATAATTTTTTTT
>NW_016219877.1:384-1535 GCF_001687245.7 Rhagoletis zephyria
GAGTGGATGAAAAATATATAAACCGTAAGAACGGCCCATATATATGTATATCTAAGAATACACACATGTGACGACTCGGGCCATTGTGTGTCACTCCTTTAAATTATAGTTATTTTTTTCTTACTGTATAAAAAAGTAACGTTCGTAACACTTTAGTAAATATTAATCCATATATTAACTTAGTATATATTAAAGACTAAAAGATGACCCGGTGAACTTCATATCATCTATAATTTATCTGAATTTAACTTTGATCAATTATAACAAATCTTCAAAATGCAATACAATGAGATCACTAATACTGCCTGCTGCTATAGCTGATAAAAGATTCCACACCTATAAAATGTGCCACGCCCCTTTTTACAAACTCATTTATATACATATGTATATCTCTCCATAAGCACCTACCATAGGTATCTGTGCATTTCAAATTTCGAGTTCATGTGACTATAATTCCGAAGTTAGAGCTGATTAAAAATTTTCACTATGGGAGGTATCCCTCATCCCCCTGCCCCCCTTGGAGAGTTTAATTTTTTTTACCCTATTATAGGTCCAGGAGTCATGGCAATACTTTGGCAAAATTTTATTCGATTATGTACATCCGTTCAGGCTGCAACCTGGTGCATACATACATACATACTTCCACAAATATATAGTAGATTTGCTTTGAAGCGCCATCTTACGGTTCTTTAAATAAAAAATAGATATCAGAAATTAATTTTTCGTATCACAAAACTCCCGAGCACAACTCTTTATTACAAAAAAAAAATATTCCTAACACCTTAGTAAATATTAATCTGATTATCGACTTAGTATTAATTAAAAATATTTTCTTTTAAAATTGCGCAGGCTCGAAATTGATTTTAGAGAATCCGAATCTGCTACGAACGATGTCGAAAAAAAAATTTACCCGCCCTAGTATGTAAGTATGTATATTAAAAGTATGCAAAGAAATTTATAATATAAAGAAAAATACGTAAAAGAAATCGGGATCGAAAAGTTCAACAAAAACCTACCAAAATGAGAAAAAATTTACCTTTTTACCAACCCAAATTTTTTCTACCAATTTGGGTAACAATTTACCAAAGTGGCAACCCTGCTAACAAGCATGAATATGTTCCGCTCTCAAACCAAATCGTGGTTTCCTCAAC
>NW_016219879.1:0-1535 GCF_001687245.7 Rhagoletis zephyria
AAAATATTTATTAATGAGTTGCTAGCCAAAGGAAAAGATTTTTAAAAGCCAAAATTAAGCTAAAAGCGAGAAACTAATTGGAGTATAATTGTAATAAATCAAGCGAATAAACTGAATACTTTTTTCGTCAACTCAATTCAGGCATACAGGGAAAAATATATTAATTTGTGTCTAATAAAATTTTTTACAAAGTCATGTACCTTTGAATGTAAAAAATTAAATAAAAACTTAGCGATCCTGAATAAATTCCACCCTAACTCAGTTCAGCTTATTTGAAATATAAGACCAGGCTTTGAAATTATATGTACATACATAGCTTACTGCAAAACAATAAATTGTTTTTTTTTTTATTGTGTTATTCAGCGCTATTCAGCATGCATAATACAACTTTGTATATAGTCATGCGCCTTATCATGTACGAAAGAAAATAATTATTCAACGATTCGTCACAATTCAGCGCAATTCAGCAGCGCTAAATGATTAATACTTTGACAGAAATACATTTATAGGGCACACTTATTTATTGTTAATGCAATCTAAGGTTTGGAATTGAGCCACATTCAGCTTGCATAATTAAATTTAAACTACTGTGCCGTGTTTTTACTTCCAAAACAAATACCTGCAGCTTCATTTAGAAAGTGATTCTCATATATTTCTTCTTCATAATTTTAAATCCCCAACCGAAAAGTTTTATGTAGCTAAGTACAATTCTAATGCAATTTATTGCTTTATAATGCAATTCAGCAGCATTGCGCTCCTTTAGTTTTACATTTATATAAGCGCTTTTGTTTTAAATATCGGAAAAGTACGAAAGTGAGCAATTCAGCAGCGGGAAGATCATTTTCTTAGCATTTATTTATCAAAGACATAAAGATAAAGACATATTGAACAATTTTATTGAGCTTGATGAAAATTTTTATTCAAAAGGGCCTCAAGTGCAATTCAGCTCAATTTTGTAACAAAGAAAATTTTTTAATGACATATACTTAAACCTAAGTAAGATAAAGTAAACTTTAAATTAACTTAGCTTTTAAACATTACGCACCTTTATGCTCGTTTCAAAAAAAAAATATTAATTTATTAAGCGCCTTTAGCACAATTCAGCGCGTTGTAAAGTAATCCAGCGCTTTAAAAAAAAATATTTATCACTTTTGAAAAGCACTCGGCGTTATTTAGTAAAGCGTACTTATTTATTAATGCCTGTTACTTACTTTTTCTGCTACAAAACAGTTTAGCTTTGGCTGAAGTTAAACTTCATCTGCGGGTTTTGAATGAAAAATAGAGATTGTAAAATTTTTATTATGCAAAAATAATACATCTATGTGTTTCACAAAATTTATTCAGCCTTATTCAGCACACTATAACATAATTCAGTGCTTTCTAGAATTACTAAGCCTTTTCCAAAATGATTCAGCCTTATTCAGCAGTTTTAGTTTATTGGTTATTCCTGTTTCAATCGCCCCAGTATAATTCAGAACATTGTATATTACGACTACGAAGAGTAGAGATTTTTCTGAAGGAATTTGTGGTTTTAA
>NW_016219880.1:0-1535 GCF_001687245.7 Rhagoletis zephyria
ATTAAAAAGAGTTACACCATGTTACAGTTTTGCTCGTCACTGTATATATATGTATGTATCAGTGATAGGACTTAAAAAAAAATTCTGTGTGGTAGAATCTGGAGAAAAATGTGGTAGATTAAAAAAAAAAAACTCTAATATGTGGTAGATTTCAGACCTTGTGTGGTAGATGTGGTAGATGCTGAAATAAGTGGCAGATCTACCGCAATGTGGTAGAAGTCCGATCACTGATTACTACTAGATGCAGAAAGAGAATGCTTATTAAATTCAAATCTCAGCAGGAAGTAATACTTGTGAGAACTCAGATAATCGCCATGACAGGCCTGGCGACTTCATGTCCGCTTTTTGTTTTAATTTTCATTGCCTTATGTACTTCATTTCTTTAAGTTAAACATTTTTTATGAACTTAATCAAGAAATCAACACTCGCCAGCCCACGAGATGTATGCACATACGATTGTTAACTACACACCTTGGCATACAATCAGTAGGCACCTGCACACGAGAACAACCTTAAACAGAGACATGAAAAACGATGCTACACACTTTAAGTAGTAATGTGGATATTTAAGCTTCCGAATCTGAAAACCTGCGTTCGCTTCGTCAAAATCTTTATAATGATCCAACTGCCCAAATGTGCATACCGTCTGTCTACCTTCTTTTGGTGTAGAAATACTGGGTGCACGGAAAGCAGTCACATTTACGACAGTTGTTCATCGATCATTTTGACCTTTTAGCCATGGACCAAGCAAAAAAAATTTATAAATATGCAGCAGCAGCAACAACAATAGCAAAGCAAGCACAGCAGAGCAACGTCCAAAAGCACTAAAGAAAATTAAATCATCGTCCAATTCATATGCAACATTGCATACATACATACATACATATGTATGTGTGTCTGTGAAGCGTCGCCACTCTTGAGAGTTGCAGCTCAGAGCAGACATTGCCAGCCAAACAACAGCAATAACAACAACCGCGTCACTATCATCGCCAGCAATGCCCCAGTGTGAATCTGATCATGAGATCGGTCCGTCCGTCATCTGCTCATTTTGGTTTATGACGGTTTTTCGGGTATTTAATGATCCTAAGCGCACCTTACCTTCTAGTCAAATCAACACATATGTACATACATACATATATATGTACACGTATACTTGATTATGTATGNGTGTGAATCTGATCATGAGATCGGTCCGTCCGTCATCTGCTCATTTTGGTTTATGACGGTTTTTCGGGTATTTAATGATCCTAAGCGCACCTTACCTTCTAGTCAAATCAACACATATGTACATACATACATATATATGTACACGTATACTTGATTATGTATGTATATGCACATCTGATGTTGCATCCCTCTGACCGCCTCCAGATCTTTATCGATAAATTTAACTCGTTTACCATTTAGTTAGAGGCGCCTGTGTCCTAACTTATCGGGAGAAATCTTTATGCCTAAAGTCATATGTGCATGCGTACATACATATGTGTGTACATACACGCCTATAGATATCCATACATTCATACTTACATATCCAT
>NW_016219881.1:0-1535 GCF_001687245.7 Rhagoletis zephyria
AACTCGCTGTCTGACTCTATTTTTTGCACTACTTCTTTCCATTATTTGACATACGAACATACATCAATATCAACTAACAATATCCCCAAGGATTGGCGCATATACCATTTCACTTTTCTATAGCAGTCTCTTTGCGGCGCTTCACTTTGGCGTATCGACTTCCCATTTTGTTCTACTAGTCGACACCACCTCTCTGCCTTACCAGCCCCAACCTAACCTCTATTTTCCATATAACTCTTTGTCATTTGCTGTACTGCGACCGCCGTCAAAGCACTCGTTTTATTGCGTCTAAAATGTCGACAATGCTTATCAGCTCATCGGCATTAGTATCTGCATCGATATCGGCATATTTTGTCTATTGTCTTTTGACTTAGTAGTTGTTTTTGGACTATACTGGTATTTTGTTAGTCATCTCTTTGTTTTGCTTTTACTGTTGTAAGTAAATATAGTACATTTTTTATTGCCTNAATAGGGTCTTGGTTGGATAAAAGGTGCTGCAAATGAGTAGAAAGTATGGGTATTTTAGATACATTAAATATAGCGCTTTCTTGTTGACGCAATAAAGCGATTAAAAATAAATAAACATAAATCCACAAATAAAAATTGCAAGGTACGTTGTCGCCTTAAATTCCCTCTATTGGAATTAATTGTAAAAGGACGTCGCGGCTAATGGACACATGAATATGCATGCTGGAGACATTGACCAGTCACTTGTAAATAAGCCCTTTTCTATCTATCTAAGTAGGTAGACAACTTCGGGGTTTAAAGGAGCAATTGTTGCATTGGAAGGAGCTGGGTAAAATTCAGATTTCTAGTGGCAGAGATTTATAATTTTTATGATTCGAGAAGAGCATTCACTCGTTTCAGTTTAAAATAGGGGTTGGCGTACTAACACATTCAAGCGTTGATAGCACCCTCAGCTTCCACTGCTCTGCAAAAAATCGTTGGACTTCCAAACAGCTCCTCTGTAATGCAGTGGCGAGCCAACCCGCGTCTCTTCGAGTGAAACGTTCAGACTCTGAAGTTGGGCTAACACCAGCTGACCTCTAAATGGTGGGATGGCCTCCAGATTAGAGCGAATAAGGACCGGCTGCTGCATATTGTCCCCGAATATCGTGGACTTCACACACCTCCGAGAACGGAGAAAGACTGATCGACTTTGTGGCATCGAAACATCCAGTAAACCATTACCGAGTGAAGAGGATATAGGAAAAAAGTCTTTTCGGAAAATTTCGTCAGAAAATAAAGCAGCAAGCAGCAGAGTCAAATGTGAAAATCTGGAAAAACGACGCCCAGGAACCAATTGAGAAATAGAGGGAACACTTTTCAAGTTATGGGGGTGATGCTCACGTGCTCAACACAAACAAGAAGGCCCTGGAGCCGTCGCGAAAGAGAAATATGTATTCTACGCCGGAGAAAATGGGATGACGAACTGTGTGAGGTTTTCCACGACATGGACAAAAGTATTTAAGCGCACAAAATTTCAACGATTGGGTTGGCTTTAATTTTGATGTTCCGATGAAGAGGTCCTTCGA
>NW_016219883.1:0-1535 GCF_001687245.7 Rhagoletis zephyria
TGACAGAAAATTTTTGTTTGTTGTAGCTGAAGGTAGAGAAGTGGCAAATGACCCCCCCATTTGCCCGTCGAGCTAGCCTGGGCCAACAAGCATGCCAACCTGCCACTTTCCTCTGCCCGAACAGCCAGCTACACAACAATGGCGCCCAACGGCATAGACCAGCCTTTTGTTTCTTTTACGTAATTTTTCTACTTTTGTTATTTCTCTGATTTTATTATAACTTTTCTTTTCGGACAGTTCAGGTTTTCTCTCGGCATCTCAGCTAAAGTTCTTTTTGCTTGGTTGACTGTGCTAGGTGAAAGATGTAAAGGGGGGAACACAAGTCTTTCTATTGGAGTACCTGCGATGGATTTTTAAAATCTGAGCAGTGACATTCAAAAGTAAGAACTGTGTAGTCTTCGTACTAATTGAATAGGTTCAAGCTACCGAGCATATGGTTCGAAATCGTAAGTTCGTGAGGCTTATCGAAAACTTTCAGTGGGGATCTATCACATCAGATGGAGTAG
Organism: Rhagoletis zephyria; assembly: GCF_001687245.7. NCBI lineage: Eukaryota > Metazoa > Arthropoda > Insecta > Diptera > Tephritidae > Rhagoletis > Rhagoletis zephyria. The sequence continues at coordinate 507 of NW_016219883.1, forward strand.
CAGCTAGACTTTAGGTGAGTGCCTGCAGTTTGCATGTGCTACACCATTTGATGTGATCCTAGTTGACATTGACAAGGGACAGTAGACATACGTACGAGAAATATCCACTACGACCTCTGCCTACGGCAGCACCACTCACACACCAACGTATGTCAATACATTTTCTAAAAAGTAAATACGCGTTTTTTTTTTGCTTTGATAACCAAAAACAAATAAATAAATAATTTTATTTTTCATTACTTTCATATTACAACTATTTTTGCGTTCTAGTTTTTTTTTTGAGATTTTTGCTCTGAACAAACTATTTACATTTTCTTTGAATTTTTACATTGCCATTATTTTTATTATTATTTATATTTTTATATTATTATTTATTGTAGTTTATTTTATTATTATTTTTATTTATTTATTTTTTCTCATTTATATTTTTACTTTTTATTATTGTAACTTGTGAAAAGGGGGAGGAATACCCACATTATTTTAAAATCCCAATAGATATTTCCTTATTTTGATATTTTGAGTTTTTCTACGGTTCTTTGGTTTCCACGCGATTTTTTTTATTTTACACTACACGCGAAATTTATTTATGGGCTCAGGCCAGGTGAATGGGGGAAGAAGAGCGTGAGCAAAGACAGTGTCCAGGGTTAGGCATTTTTAGTGACAGAAGGGTGACTAGGAGCGTAGCCAGGGCGTTGGAGAACGAGGTTGTTGGGTCGATTTTCACGCAGATTGACACAGGCATTCCGTATCCGGTTGACTTTGTTCCCACCGACTTTTTGAACAGGTGCACCGCGCGACTCTTTAGCTCGACCGGTAACGCACCCCACTCAAGTGTAACCGTCACCAATAATATCCACATAAGTACAAGAGACCGGAGTTCGACTTTCGCGGAGAAACTCGAAGAGGCCTTGCAATTGACAGGAGATAGTCAGCACTTAAGGCAGAGCGAAATCATGGAGCAAGACAATCTGCAACTGCCTCAGGGTGCTGCAGCTTCGAAGGCGAATGGTGGTGGGCCAAGCTCTGCAT
>NW_016219884.1:0-1167 GCF_001687245.7 Rhagoletis zephyria
ATAACTTAAGGACGAGCACACCTAAAATTTAAACATTCTAATAATAGAATTATTAACAAAAACCAACAAAACGAACAACCACATGATCAAGTTTAAATAGCACTGGAATAGCTGCGCTAGATAGTAGTTGGCTTAACAAATGATATAGTAGAAAAAAGCCACAAGAATTCACAAGGCGAACTTAATACAGTGCGTAGGCAACTGGCTGAGTCAGTGGGATCGTCGGTACGAATCCTACTGAAAGAAGTCTGATGAGGAAATGTGGAGATTTCCGAAATAGCTATCACTTCTACTATTTTGTCAAATTATTGTTGCTTTTCCACAATAAGTTTTTCATTAAAAACGGCCTCCAGCACAATAAAAATTTTTTCAATATAATTGTTATAAGGCCATAAAATACAAAAAACAAATAACTTAAGGACGAGCACACCTAAAAGTTAAACATTCTAATAATAGAATTATGGAATATTGGAATAGCTGCGCTTGATAGTAGTTGGCTTAACAAATGAAATAGCGGAAAAAAGCAACAAGAATTCACAAGGCGAACTTAACACAGTGCGTAGGCAACTGGCTGAGGCAGTGGGATCGTCGGTTCGAATCCTACTGAAAGAAGTCTGATGAGGAAATGTGGTGATTTCCGAAATTGCTATCACTTCTACTATTTTGTCAAATTATTGTTGCTTTTCCACAATACGTTTTTCATAAAAAACGGCCTTAAGCACAATAAAAAATTTTTGAATATAATTGTTATAAGGCCATAAAATAACAAAAACAAATAACTTAAGGACGAGCACACCTAAAAGTTAAACATTCTAAAAATAGAATTATTAGCAAAAACCAACAATACCAACAACCACATGATCAAGTGAATTGCAGCGGAATAGCTGCGCTTGATTGTGTTGGCATAACAAAAATGAAAATAGTGGAAAAAAGCAAACGATAATTTACAAGGCGTACTTAGCACGGTGCATAGGCAACTGGCTGAGTCAGTGGGATCGTCGGTTCGAATCCTACTGAAAGAAGTCTGATGAGGAAATGTGGTGATTTCCGAAATTGCTATCACTTCTACCATTTTGTCAAATTATTGTTGCTTTTCCACAATACGTTTTTCATAAAAAACGGCCTTAAGGACAATAAAAAATTTTTGAATATAATTGTTATAAGGCC
>NW_016219884.1:1218-1535 GCF_001687245.7 Rhagoletis zephyria
AATAAGTTTTTCATTAAAAACGGCCTCGAGCTCAATAAAAATTGTTGAATATAATTGTTATAAGGCCATAAAATAACAAAAACAAATAACTTAAGGACGCGCACACCTAAAAGTTAAACATTCTAATAATAGAATTATTAACAAAAACCAACAACCACATGATCAAGTTTAAATAGCACTGGAATAGCTGCGCTTGATAGTAGTTGGCTTAACAAATGAAATAGCAGAAAAAAGCAACAAGAATTCGCAAGGCGAACTTAACAAAATTCGTAGGCAACTGGCTGAGTCAGTGGGATCGTCGGTTCGAATCCTAATGA
>NW_016219885.1:0-1535 GCF_001687245.7 Rhagoletis zephyria
ATACGTATTATGTGGAAATACCATGAGAAATTACTTTACACGAAAAATCGCCTAACTCGAGATCAGTGGTTCACCCAAAAGAGATGTTAATGATATTCATATATGTCTTCCCATGCNAAATACCATGAGAAATTACTTTACACGAAAAATCGCCTAACTCGAGATCAGTGGTTCACCCAAAAGAGATGTTAATGATATTCATATATGTCTTCCCATGCTCATTCATTTTAGGGCAAATATCATACATACAGCCAATTTCACGAAAGCAACTCAAGAAAAAAAGTGATTTTAATCTTTTGAATATTATATTGAAATTGAACGAGAATAAAAAAATAATAATTTTTCGATTTAAATTGCTGGTGAAACCGGCTGATTGGCTTACACGAATGTAAGAAAACACTTTTGCATCGCGCTTACCTCAAATTGGCGGGTTCTTATTTTATAAATAAATTCGATTCACTCCGTTAACTAAAACGTTTAAACTTTATCTTTTGCACAGTTCGCCTATTCACCGTTTAAACTGTTTATGTAAAGGCAAACGGAATTCAAATGAACTTCTAATAACAAAAGAAAAATGCCAGAATTTAAGCCGCACTCGCCCCTAACACCTTCAGTTGACCTTATTTCAATAAATCTTGATAAAATAGGCGATCGCCTTTCGGGTCTAGAGTTTGTGGCAAAAACAACTCTTTTGTACATTTTCTACGTTTATCTTACCCCACTGATCGAACGAACTTCTTTCAAGTTGCCTATCGAACATCGCGCAACATCCACCTCAAACAAGTGCATCACACATTATCTAAACACAGTCATGCTTAACATGCTGGCTTGAGATTTCCAGAGTGGGTAACAGAGCTACTTGGCAGCGTTACACGGACATGGGTTGTTAGTTGCAGGCTCAGCTCAGATACTTTTCACCAAACACACACAATTTGTATGTTCCTTTGCACTCCGTACTAAATCCTGCAAACCGGATTGCTATTGAAGTAGACTAATTAACGTCCCTACAAGAATTATGTGATGGAAACTAACACATTCTCATTTATCTTACTAACACATTTGCAAATTTTGCGTTAGTTAAAAAGAGACCATTAATAAGGTCATAAGTTGGAGGAAGACGGAAGATCACATGAACACAAATGTTTACATCAGTAGTGCGATTCTATAACTCTTAGCAATACAAAAATTGTTAGCNATTGTTAGGTTACATAACAACTTTTGCCGTTTGCACTAACAATTGTGTGATTCTCTAACTCTTGCTTAACAGCGAAAAACAGCTGATTATTCCTTTTTATTTAAAATGATGAAATGTGGCATCTCAGTCGAGATAAATGTCAAATATGCGAAAAGTACAAAGAGGAATAAGAAAAAAAACTTATTTCCTTCCCGCGGAAACGGATTTTTTAGCGCCAGCAACGTATTGCAATTTTAAAAGGTAGTATTTAGTTATTTTAGTTATTAATTGGAATTTACTCGAACTTCTTTCATTTCAGGATGTCTATCCAGCCGACGAAAAGGAGCCGTGCATCGGGGGA
>NW_016219886.1:0-1534 GCF_001687245.7 Rhagoletis zephyria
ACTTATGGTTACATGTGTATATCTTGGTAACCGCCGCACCAATTTCTTCTAAACTTGGCACAGTTGTTGGTCTTGGTACATCATACCAATGGCCGAAAATTCTTAAAATCGGATAATATCCACGCCCACATCCCATATAACGGTAATTTAGAGAAATGCGAAATATTCGATAAGCAAAATTAAAGCTAGTTTATTCAAAATTTATGCTTNGGAAAAATAATTTTTTGAAAATGGGCATAGCCACGCCCACTTATGGTTACATGTGTATATCTTGGTAACCGCCGCACCAATTTCTTCTAAACTTGGCACAGTTGTTGGTCTTGGTACATCATACCAATGGCCGAAAATTCTTAAAATCGGATAATATCCACGCCCACATCCCATATAACGGTAATTTAGAGAAATGCGAAATATTCGATAAGCAAAATTAAAGCTAGTTTATTCAAAATTTATGCTTGCAGTAATTCTTTACCAAGAAATACGCTTGTGATAAAATTTTGGAAAATGGGCGTGGCACCGCCCACTTATGATCATATATATATATCTCGGTAACCGTTCTACTAATTTGTACCAAACTCGGTATGGTTATTGTGCTTGCCACAGGAAATTATTGAAATCGGACTAAAATTGAGGCCGCTTTTCATACAACGGTAAATGTCAGAAATGCTTGAAACTACAATATTTAGAAATTTAAGGACCCTAATTTACTCAAAATTGATACACCCCGGCTTACCATGTAGCGGTAGCTTTCGGAAAGGTGGAAAACATATATTTAATACTTGCGCTGGGTATTTAATGTCAGCTCCGCCCTAACTTAGACTTTCTTACTTGTTTAGGTAATAAATTAATCCTCCTCGGCGAATCCTAAACTCCGAAGAATAAAAGTTAGTAACGTAGGAACTGAAAATGAATAAACATAACTTTGCAAAACCATATGTTTAATGATGAATGGTATTTAACAGAGAAAATACCTTGGAAGAGTTTACAAGCAGTTAATCTCGTTTAACCTTACAACCGTGAGTTTCATTTTGGATGCCGAATTTCGGGGGTTCGGGAAGTCCAATTTGATTTTTTACCGTATGCAGATATATTGTACCTTCGTTTATAAGTTTACAAAATTCCAGGTGTATATCTCTTATGGTAAAAAAGTAATGGATTTTACATTGTGAGTTCTTAGAAAGCTTAAATTTCCACGAAATTTCTGGGCTACGTTAAACATTTCAGTTTTTTCTAAGATAACTTTTTTTTGTCATCCACGCTTTGCACCCTACTCTTTTCTCCTTTGCTTATTTTTTCAATAACAGAGCTAGTCTCCACCACCTTTAATACTGTCCGATAATGTTTTCAGCGCGAAGAATAATAGTTACTCTGTACGTTGGGCCGTGTATATGGCGCACAGTGTTCTTTTTTTTTAAAAGGGACAAAATCAAACGAAACGAGATAGCGAAATAAATGTAACGGTGTTTTAGAGCTATTGAGGTGGGGAATTCAGGAAAAATAGTCTCGTTTGGTGGAATAATTACCATGACCTATA
>NW_016219887.1:0-1534 GCF_001687245.7 Rhagoletis zephyria
TATTTCCTTATTAATTTTTTTATTTTATGTTATTTGTGTTTAATTTTTTTATTTAGTTTCAAATACTCCTACCGCTTCCCAAAGCACAGCTGTTTCTACTTAAGTGGCGTAGCGCAACATAAAAAAAATGCGTTTCTTGTAACCAAAAAATATCACAAATGTCCACACTTTTTGCATATATCAAAACCTACAAAAAAAATCAAATGAATTTGATATTGAATTTGAATTTCTACAAAAACAAATCCCTCAAATTATGTCTATACACAAGTACTCGTAGAACTGTAACTAAAAATGGTTTCCTAATGCCAATAAAAAAAAATATCAGGACCGATCGAACTTCAAAAAATCCATCTACGGAAAAATGTATTAAAAGCCACGATTGAGAGAATACAAAGGTTGCGCCGATCTCGGACCGCTATTCCTCTCTTAACGAATTTGACAGAATCGTTGTTTGCATGACGTCACACTTGTGCAACTTGTTTACGTTTTCCTTGCAACATTTTTTCTTCTTCTTCCATTCTTGCTCACGTTTTGGCATTCCGCTCTCGCAATTGCACCAGTGTGACGTCACACAAAAGTTATTCTCAAAAATCCTCTCTGATCGGCGCAATCTTGTATTCTATCATTCTTGATTAAAAGCTAATAAAACGGAAAAACACATAAAATAACGACAGGCTTTCATTACCCATTAGTGTTATCACCATAATCCTAGAAATAGGAGAGAAAAAAATATTAGAAGCATGCAAACATTTCAACTTTCGAGTACACTTGAAAAAACGTATCAGCAAATAAAATTACAGAAAAAATTACATAAAAATAATAATTGATTTAAAATATGGATAAATGGTGAAGGAAGCTTAGGCAAAGCATTGCAAAATATTTGTACAGATTTAAGTATAAGTAAATACTAGAGACGACTGGAAAGCGAAAAAATTTAGAAATTTATATAATAGTTGATGATAATGTAATGGTAGAAGTGAAAAAAATTTGCGAAAATATGTTAGTTACTACTTCTTGAGAATATTGTTTTGGTAAAAAAAAAATCGTTTTTGTATTCGAAAGCACTAAAAAAGCACGGAAACGCTGCTTAACGCCTAAAAGCCTTTAGTACCTAAGATTTTTCCTTAGAAACTATCTTTTTGTTAAGCAAAACTAGTATCTTAAAGCTTATATTCTGTAAAGTTTTAAATTTTTGAAAAAAATAAGAACATTTTTTTTCAAAATGGNAATGGTAGAAGTGAAAAAAATTTGCGAAAATATGTTAGTTACTACTTCTTGAGAATATTGTTTTGGTAAAAAAAAAAATCGTTTTTGTATTCGAAAGCACTAAAAAAGCACGGAAACGCTGCTTAACGCCTAAAAGCCTTTAGTACCTAAGATTTTTTCTTAGAAACTATCTTTTTGTTAAGCTAAACTAGTATCTTAAAGCTCATATTCTGCAAAGTGTAATTTTCTGAAAAAAATAAGACATTTTTTTCAAAATGTCGTTCACACTAAGCTCGTTACAGTTTCAATTGTGAAATTTGAATTCATT
>NW_016219888.1:0-1534 GCF_001687245.7 Rhagoletis zephyria
AGTTATAATACCCTTGTGCACAAGTGCGCTCGGGTATAAAAATTTTGAACAATTTGTTGTTGTTGAATTTTCCTATATTTGCAATTTTTATATTGTATGCATAAACATAAGTAAACTAATGAGTGTTTCTAGAAGTTGTGCCTATTCAGTGTTCCCATAATCACTTGCATAAACAAAATTTTTCCACGATGATGCAAAATAATGGATTTTCTATTAGAACTACCGAAATTGTTCCTAAATTTGCAAAAATTCGCAAACTATAACGAATATTAAAAAATGATTAGAATATTTAGAACCAGCGACCTAAATGCACGCCAGCAATATTAATGCTGTTCTTTACATCTTTTGATTATAGGCCAGTGCAATTATAAAGAGAACAATTAAAAACTTATTGAAAAAAGATAACTTTGAGATTGACGATAAGCTAAAGGGCTGCGAGTAATGATATTTGACTTTATCTTTTGCGTTAACGGATTCATTATCTAACAATATGCACCAAACTTTTTTGCTGAACCCAGTATTTTTGGTCTTATTCGACTAGTGTGCTGTGGGTCAATTGGCGGTCGATGCGCGGGCTCTTACAATTAAAATAAAATACTAATATTTTTCAGCCTTGTTGATGACTTCAAGATACAATATATTTTAACTATTACCAAGGGATTTGGATAAAATTCGATTTTCGACCCGCCCTAATATATATGCATTCAAAAAATAAAAAAATCCTCTATCTGAGATTCGAATTCGGATCCCTCGATTGGCGCGCCAGAGCTTTGCTCCATCGGCCATTGCCACTGAATTGGCAGTCTATCCCGTCAACTGGAAAGATGCTACTAGTATTTCTACTGGTAGGATTCTGATGTAGGGGCGGACAATTGACAACTCCTATGACACCGACTTGTTAAAAATGCCAGTCGCTAACATTTAAAAAGGATAAAACGTGAACTTGTTGGGCTATAAAACAAACTGGTAGCATTATAGTTCACAACTACATAGTAGCCTTCCCAGCAGGGAAGCGCCCAAATCATAAGTTGTCAATAAAATTGGGATGATTTGTTTAAGAGAAGGAGGTTGGAGATACGTGTTTCTTTTGCAACTTAAGCATATATGTATATGTACGCATATCGAGCGGAACATTATTCTATTATCCGCTTTTTTTTAAACAGACTAAAAAGGGAGAAAGAAATCTTTTTTTTATTATGGTACTCTTGCAGAAAATGTATACTATGTATATATGTGACCTGGTCTACGAAAAGGGAGCTTACGTGCGAAAAGTAGTTTGCTTTTTCACGTGGTGAAATGCAGAAAATCCTAACTTGCTTAGAAGTGTACTAAAAATGTAGAGAAAGAAGAGTATTACTTTTTTAAATGTTCCACACTAGCAACTTACACGATGAACTATAATAATATTCCGACCAACAACAACACTTACTGGACCAACAACAACACTTACTGGAAGTCCGGCGCGGAGAACAATTAACGAGATAATGAGAAACTGACGAAACGAGTTGCTTACTTTTAACAGCTTTTTCACAGA
>NW_016219889.1:0-1534 GCF_001687245.7 Rhagoletis zephyria
AGACGCATCACTACCACCAGCAACGATGATGATGAAAAAGAAGAGGAGTTTTCAAGTCGCAAGTCAAGAGCCACTTGACTTGCGACTTTTTGACTGTAGTTAAGTAGATGGAGAGGAAGACGGAGAAGACAAAGACGAATAAGAAGAAGTTGGACGCTGCTGCAGGCAAAGAAGAGGAACGGTTTCTTACCGTTTTCTTTCCTTCTCTCTCCTTCAGTTCAGTTGGTACTGTGGTACCAGTGAAATCAATCAATCAAAAGCAGGCCGCGTGTGAGGCACTGTTTGTGTGAGTGTGAGTGTGCTAACTAGGAAAACATTGTACGGTTGCAGTGGCTGTCATTGCGATTCACTCCAAGCGCGAAAGCATTTGCTTCGAAGCATACTTCAGAAGCTTCAGAAAGTCAGGGCAAGTTCAGAGAATCAGTAGCAAGAACGCTATCATCTTTTTCCTCCTCGTCAAGAGCAAGAGCAACAAAAAAATGGACAGCCATCAACTTCATCTTCATCTTCATCTTTTTCCTTCTCCTCCTTTCATTCTCTCCCTCCTTCAATGGGCATTTAATTTATGGGCGAACAAACTTAATATTTCATCTGTGAATGCTGGCCAAGACGGGGCCAAACCAAGCCAACCAGGCAGGCTGCTGCTGCTCATCTGGCGGACAAACTGCTGCTCAGGGCACACTGCTGGCTGCTCTCTGCAGACGGTGCAAATTTGTCAGCAATTGGGAGCCCTTATTATTACCAGCACACACCAACATCGTCAGCAACATCAGCGGCAACATCAGCANGCTGCTCTCTGCAGACGGTGCAAATTTGTCAGCAATTGGGAGCCCTTATTATTACCAGCACACACCAACATCGTCAGCAACATCAGCGGCAACATCAGCAGCATCAGCAGCAGCATCAACAAAAGCACCTCGGTTAGCGAGAAAAAAAGGAGAAAGAGAGAGAGCAGATGATCCGCAATGAGGCAAACAAGAAGAAGAAGAAGTGCTTCACAGGCAAACAAGGCACAGTCTGTCTGTTTGTCTCTATTTGTTTTCTCTGACTGTCTCTGGGCACTGCTCCAAGATCAATACACTCACTTACTCTTTCTCTTTGGCTGCCTTTTCCTGCTGTTTAGTCAGCGACGCTGATGATGGCCATCGCCTCTTCAGTGTGGCGTCTAAGTCAGCGACTAACGAGCTTGGTGCCTTCTGAGTCGGTGGTGCTACTGCTGACGGGCACCTCCTGTGGCGTTCTGTTTTGTACTTCGGCTACTGCGAGTCTCTTCTCACGCTATTCGCGGTTCTCTTCTTCTTCCTCTTCCTCTCTGATTCTCTTTCTTTGCTGTCCTGCGTTCTGCTCTGCTCTGTTGTACGGCGCTGCCCACTGCAACGGACACCGCCACTCATCCTCAGCCGTAGTCGTCGCTTTCGTCGTCGCTCGATTCGCTGAGTGAGTGAGTGAATGTGTGGTGGCGTCGGCGGATTTACATTCAAACGGACGGCGCGCGCGGGAATAAAAGTGCGGAATAGAACTGTGTGTGTGTGTG
>NW_016219890.1:0-1534 GCF_001687245.7 Rhagoletis zephyria
TTTGGTTTGTTTTTATTAATTTTATTTGCAAATTTATTATATGTAACTTATAATAAGCAAGTGTGACTTCGGCTATGTTTTGCTGTTGGGAAACCAACTAGGCCTTTCTTTGTGAAACTTGCACTTGTCTGGAATTTATGATTAAGTATTTTTATAATTTTTGTGGCGGTATTATTATTGCATAATGTAATAATTATCGGTAGGAATTAGCTTCAGCAGCTGACATTTCATAGCGTTGTATGCTTCCATAAAATGTCTAAAAATGCATTTCGTTTGACGTTGACGTTGACCATTTCGGATGTGACACATTTTTGGTTACGGTAGCGTAAAGCCTTTTAACTTTGAAAAGAGCTTCAGTATTTGGCGATGATCAATAAGTCTGCCAATGACTATTCTATGCATGCCTACTCATCTGGTATCTCCGGCCTTCATGCTTTGGCTTGCCTGCTCCGTTCCGAGTTCGTTCAGTAATTTTGAGCCTCAGGAGGCGCCATTTTTTTCTAGAGAAATTTTTACGCGGGTTGCTACTTAAGTTTTGAAACATTGTAATACTAACGGCCCTGGCGTTATATGTGACTCGTGCAGATACATATAGTACGGAAGGGTCCTGGACCATTTTATTGCCCATGTAACTACTGTTATCCAAATAAGTTAATTTCATATTCCCTCAACAAAAGAGAGACCAGATAATACTGTTTCGAGGTTTAAGTCGTTCCTCTTTTTAGGTTGTTCGGTCTCATTTTATCAAATAGATTTTATGCGAGATATCAAAAATCGAGACCATCGTCGTTTGATGAATGAGAAAAGATATAAAACATCAAAGTGTTCAGATGCACACCGTCAAACGGTTGTAGGCCCAAGCAGGAAGAAGAAATCCAGATACAATGTTCGACTCGGAAAGCATGCGAATTATTAGTCAAAATCTAATACTAAGTTCAGACAGAAATTTAATTGAGTCAATTACTTTTTTAATTGAGCTACCTTTTTCCTCTCTTAATTTGAAAGTACATTCCTTACAAGCACACCATTCTAGGTAGATTTGAAACGTACATTTGGAAATCTTCTCGTATTTTTATTGACATTTCTGTGCATTTTCTAGTGTGATAATTAATCGGATAACCTCACTCCTTTGTTAATTGAAAATCCTTAAAAATAAATAAGTAAACATACCTAGCAAACAATATCACTTTTAAATACCTGACGCACCGAAACAGACGCAGAAGGTGGAATGCCCGAAAATTATTTTTCGCTAGATACAAAATTCTCTTTTGTAAAGACGTTCAGAATGCCAAAAGTTTAATAAAATCGTTTGAAAAATGTGAAATAAAGGAAAATTTGTTTTTTGTTCATGCAGCGAATGTGTACACATTTGCTTGAAATTTTTTATCGAAAAATTGTTACAACACACAGGCGTGAACAAAATCATTAACTTATTTGTTAGTGTACACATGCAAAAACACACACATCTACGTTCATATGTGCATAATACATACTATGTGTGCTAGGAAGAATATGCTTGCAAATTGCAATCACT
>NW_016219891.1:0-1534 GCF_001687245.7 Rhagoletis zephyria
AATATTTAAGAAAATATTGCTGCAAAATTTAATTTGTGTTCTCACATTGGGCCAAATTTAGTAGGCAAATTAAAGCGAACATGCATTTGGTATAAAGAAAAGAAAACATAATTTTGAGAATAAAACTAAAGCAATAAAATCTGCCTTTCCTTCAGGCGTACGGACCAAGTTTTCAAGTACTGTAGGCACAGTGGGTTGAAAATTGGTTTTAAGGATTTTAGTCAAATATTTATTCAAATGGTTCCAAAAAATAATTCCTTTACTTAAAAAAAAATTTTCAAACTCTAATATGTGGGCTGGAACATCTTAAATTGAGAAAAAAGGGGGATCCGTAGGTTACCTTAGTTCTCGTTCAATTCCTTAAATATTCTCGTTTTTTGACGTAAATTTTCGAAGAAAAAGTTTTCGGAAATTTTCTGAAATACCACTAAGTAAAGTGGGCCTTTACTAGATTTTCTGCATACATTTTTGTTCAAAAATAGATACGTTGATATTCGGCATCGCCAAGCGCTGTTAAGAATTCTTAATCTATAAACCAGAAATAATTACATTGAAATGGCCAAGTGAAGATAATAATATCCTACTTTGGATCCAAACATTTTCATAGCCGCCGACGAAAACAGTTACTTTTCCGATTTGCATTGTCTAAAACTTTGTTTGGTCTTGAAAAGCTCTTTCAATTTGAACAGAGGAGGTTAAGGCATTAGAGAAGCGGATTCCCAAAATTAGACAAGAAACATTCCCGTGGTAAACAAACCCAATTTTATGAAAGAAACTTAAGTTAAAAATCATTTATTTATTTGATTTTATAGACGGCATACCCGTAAATGGTGCGTCTGACTGGCGAATCGGTTTCGATGTGTTAGCGAAAATAAATATATGATAGCTACACTGGCATAACTCCGTCTATGGCGCCCATTAATATGAAAACTGACAAATGGGAAAAAATCATTTTTTACGTAAGTTTAGGGGATACCGACAGTTCGAGTTGCACTTCTAATTGCTTGATATTTTCTGTTGTGTGTTTTAAGCGATATAAAAAGTAATGAAATCTAGAATTAGAAAAATAAATCACTCTCTACTCAAAATTGGGTTATATTTTTTTAAGGTGATCAAAAAATTATTCCACCAGCATATATTTCGAGATATATTACTCATTATGAAGTCCGGTTGAATTTTTAGGCAGCTGCGTCAAATTGCTTGTCGTTTGATTTCCCTTGGATAACTTTGTCAACTTTTTAGATGCAAGATTTTCTAAGGATTCATTTAAAAGCTTCCAATAAAAAACCAAACTTAAAACTCGAATGTATAAAGAACTACACAAAATTTTTTAAGTGCATCCTACCATATTCGGACAGGTATTACTAGTGAAAAGTGATATAAAATACATATCTATCAACCAATAATCGGTTTTTGTTTTACGGATTAAATTATAATTTAAAATAATAATAATAAATTAAAAGAGAATAATAATAATAATTAAAAAAAAAAATATTACATTATTAGACCCATTACACATCACATTACATTATCA
>NW_016219893.1:0-1534 GCF_001687245.7 Rhagoletis zephyria
AGCAGAGGGAGGCCCGCCTGAAGGCGGAGCAGGAGCTGGCCGCCATGACACGGGAGAAGTACCGGAAGGGCGTGTACGACAGCCTGGCCACCATCTGGAACCGGAAGGGCTGAAGGAGCTCCTATGTTTGTAAATACAGTAGGTAGGTGGTCTCAAAATGTATTACCGAAAAGCAAATTTCAATTTCAATTTCATCATCATCACCATAACCTTTTTCAACACTAGCTTTGCTGTTCAGCTTTCTTCCTAATTCTTTATTCCAGTTTATGTACTTTCAGTATCTACTAAAGCACCTCCTCTATCACCTCCTCTAGAAACTCGTTTGTTTATTTTTAGTGTAGAAAAAGCAGGAGTTCTGACGGCTTAAAAATTTTCAAAGTAGTGCAGCGCCTTGCCGCAGCCGTTCGTATTGCTGGCAATGTTCCTCGGACAGCCGGTCAACCGCTTTCCGGTAGGCTCGAAGCACACCTTGAACTCCTTGAGCCACTTTTGCCCATTTTTGGAGATGCAACTGAGGGCGAATTGGTTCTTTGCTAGGCCACCACTTCCGCCAATTATGGCGTTGACTACATCTGCGGTATTGTAGGCGTTTCCGTCGTGGGGCGTGATGTTCTTAGTTTTGAGCCAATCGTAAATCTGATGATGTTTTGCCCAGTGATCTCGGGCCAAGGTAAAGTAGGCCTCGGGGGCGAGGCCGGAGCAGGCGCCGTGCTAATTTATTTTGCAGAAAAAAAGGTCAGAAAATTTTTTTAGGAGTTTTAAAGATCAGTTACCCTCTTCCACTCGTAATCCCAAAATCGAAAATCCGACTGACCGGCGCTGTAGGTGGGCCAAGCTTTGGCTAGGTCCTTTTGGGTGCTTGGCGATAGATCACTGGGTTTTAGCGGTTTTCCCTTGTTGCAATTGACGTTGTTGGGCCAGAGGCCGTGCACCGTCCAGGTGGCGTCCCCGGGCCCCGGTTTGACCTTTCCGGTGTCCACCTGGCGATTACCTTTCTCTTTGCTAAAAGTGATCGGCCACTGGAGAACGAGGATCAGCTCGGCGGGAGTTTGAGGTTTAGGGGGGCGAGTAGTTCGAGTGGGGCGAGGAGTTTTGGGCTTTTTGGTGGGCTTTTTCTTGGTGATTCCCGATATGAGGGAGCTGTCGTCATCAGAAGGAGCAGCTGGACCGCTGGACGGGAGTTCGGGAGTTTTTGAAGGAGGTTCATCAGATTCATCAGGTTCACCAGGAGAGACCTCAGGTCCGTACGTCACCGTCCACTCCTCATCGCCAAATTTTTCGTCGTCCTCGTTTTCATTAAAAATCGATCCTGGCTCTGAGGTCGCTGCTGCAGTTTCATTTAAAACATCGACAACTTTTATTTCCGGCTTCACTTCCGGTGAAAGTTCAGCAGCATTTTTTAGTGGCAGTGGATCACCGAGGACAGCAGCAGCGGCAGCAGAAGCTACAAAGAAAAAGGTGACCAACTTGTTCATTGTAGAACATTAGCCTGATCATAATTAAACTGCTGTCAAAAACCGATCAACTTTTATAC
>NW_016219895.1:0-1534 GCF_001687245.7 Rhagoletis zephyria
ATTTTTTGTTGCGTTTTGGTAACTTTGAACCATTTAGAAATGGCCGATGCGATCTCGCCTCTACTCGCTGGTTCAGCTGATTGCCACTGACAAGGAAATCATGGGCTCATCATCATCTTCAGCCTCCAAAATGGAAGTTAGTACCTCTGAAGAATCTTCTGATTTCAACAATAACAACAATGAAAGCTCGTCAATGATTTACCACGAGCTCCATCACCATCATCATCATCAGGCAGACTTTACCTGCTCCGACGACATGACATCTCTATTTCCGCTTGACCTTGATGATGAGGCGATGATGATTAAATGTGCTGAAGGTGGTGGTGGAAGTGGCAGTGACTGCTAAACAATAAATCAATAGTATTAGACAAGATAGCAATCGCCCAAGTTCAAGCATCAAAATTACTTTCTTTTTATTAAAAAGCACAAAAATGACAAGATTGGTAAAGTCTAAGGAGTGAGTGAGTGTAAGCAAAGAGGGAAAACTAGAAAGTGGAGATAGAAAAACAAGTACTAGAGGGGGAGGAAGAGNGATGTGCTGAAGGTGGTGGTGGAAGTGGCAGTGACTGCTAAACAATAAATCAATAGTATTAGTCAAAGAACGCAATCGCCCAAGTTCAAGCATCAAAATTACTTTCTTTTTATTAAAAGCACAAAAATGACAAGATTGGTTAAGTCTAAGGAGTGAGTGTAAGCAAAGAGAGAAAACTAGAAAGTGGAGATAGAAAAACAAGTACTAGAGGGGGAGGAAGAGGAGTGAGAGGGGAAGTTGTGAAAGTGCTGTGAAGCAGCCTGCAGCAGCAGCACCACAAGCATCAAGATCAAAGAGAGATGATACTGATGGTAGTGGTGAAAGTGGTGATAATGGTGATGATGAAGGTCGTAATGAAGATCGAAATGATGCTCGGCGGTGCTAGTGGGCTCGTCAGAATTGAGGATCGTTCTCTCGCAAAGAGGGCACTTGGCTGAACCCTTGATCTGTTTCTGAGGAGGTGTAGCCTCTTAGCTTTGAAAAACTTCGGTTCAGTGACATTATTCTCCTTTCCCTCATCATCATCATCATGATCATGTTCTTGAGGATGAGGAGGAAAATTAGTCAGTTTGTACTGCTGGTTTGAGGAATGATGAGGGTGATGACTGCTGCTAGCGGTGGTGAAGTGATAGGGAGAAGAAGTGGAAGAACTGGTCCACACTAGGTCACCGGACTTGTTTGCTGGTGACGATAATAATAAATACTTAGAAGGTTCCAGTGGAGAAAAGGTAGAGGAAGTGGTTGAAGCTGGTCACGCCGTCGTCGCCGCCGAGGTCTTTTGCATCTGATAGGGGACTGCGTCCTCGTAGAGGCAGCACTTGCTGTAGTAGCCAATCTCTCCGTTCTCTAGTTTGCATTTTCGTACGGCACTTTNAGAAGTGGAAGAACTGGTCCACACTAGGTCACCGGACTTGTTTGCTGGTGACGATAATAATAAATACTTAGAAGGTTCCAGTGGAGAAAAGGTAGAGGAAGTGGTTGAAGCTGGTCACGCCGTCGTCG
>NW_016219896.1:0-1534 GCF_001687245.7 Rhagoletis zephyria
ATAAATTTGTATGTGGTGCGTCTTCTGTATACTGTTTATTCTGTGATATCATACATTTGTAAATGACGGAAACTCATACACCGTACTTACGTTGCTAGAAACCCTCTCACCATGCCCTCAATTTGTTTGCACTACCTATGCTGTAATGTTCTACATCTTCAGAAGCAACTACTGAAGGCCACGACGAGTAGCGTGCGAATTTTACGGTTTTTAGCAGTTGCACTAAAGTAATTTTTTTTTTGTGGCGGTGCCATTGCTTTTTGACTGCAGTTTTTTTTTTACGCCACATCTGCCACTATAATGCCTAAGTTGCACTTAAAAGTTCTTTGATGTAGGACATACTCGTACATTTAAGTTTGCCGGTATGTACGTAATATGCATTTGTGAACATAAAAACACATTTCAGTTGTGAAGGAATACTCGTGTCTATAAACATACATAAGTCCATGTGTATTTATACCATCGCGTAAAAAAGTATTAAATTTGTGTACTTATATCTGCATTTTTGGTAAAAAAAACACATGTTTTCAACGGTTCAATTATATGGTGAAATATTTTTATGTAAAATATATGATATTATTCAGGCATATTCTGCAAATCCTACTACTTGAAATCGGCGAATCACGAGTGTACATATATTACGTACAACATGGGTCCTAGAACACTACCTTGAGGAACACCTGCATGTAAAGGGTGACTTTCCATTCTAAAGGAATTATGTCTGACTCTGATGTTTCTTCCCAGCAGAAGTATTTCCAAAATTGCATGCTTATTTAGACGGAGGGCAACCTTTAGTTTGTATATAAGGCCTTCATGTCTGACTTTGTCAAAAGCTTGAGAAATGTCCCTAAAAATACACCGGTGCGGTATTGCTTCCCGTCGCACGATTTTCTAATACATGATGTAGTGGTATTGTTTGGTTACCTGTGAGTGAAGGTTGTATTTTCTTCAAAAGAAGTTTTTCAAAAATTTTGGAAAATACAGAAATCAAGTTAATGTTTCTATATGAGTTTACTACTTTTTGATCTTTGCCTGGCTTTGGTATCAAGCAAGCAAAATAGAATTAATGCGCACTAGTTATGGTTCTAAATTTTCTGGCACCAAACCATTTCGACGCTGGTACGTTTCCCCACTGGGTTTTCATTTCTCTTTTTCTTAACATATTCGTATATACGTATGTATGTAAGTATGTATTTATGTATCAAAAACGCAATTCACAACTATGCATCTCGATTGATTTTTTAATGAAAAATAGAAAATTCCAACTCGCAAAGGGTTAAAATTTAATCACTTTTTGACATTATAGTCGGTGTTCAAAAGAGAGAAATGTCAAAATCACTGCTACCTTGTTGAATATGCCTTGAATTGTACAATACCTAATTTTCCATCATTCATGCCACTCGTCATTGACAAATTTATTAATTTATAATTAATCATATTATATGACCCAATTGATTAATTATTTATCTTGCACTCTTTGTGTACATCTTTTTTGTCGCCCCTCTTTAACCACAAATTAATTGTCACTTATATA
>NW_016219897.1:0-1534 GCF_001687245.7 Rhagoletis zephyria
AAAGTCTCAAAAGTCCCGAAAGAGTTTCAAAAATACCGACGTAGTCCCGGGAATCCCGGAAAATCTCGAAAAACGCGAAGTAGTCATGAAAATCCCTGTACAGTGCCATGAATCCCCGAAATCTCGAGGTAGTTTTATAAACTCCAAAATAGTCCCAAAAATCCCGATATAGTCCCTAGAATCCCTAATCCTCAAAAAATCCGAAACAGTCCCAAAGATCCCGAATTAGTCCCGAAAATCCTGAAAAAACCGAAGAGGTCTCGAAAATTCCGAAATGGTACCGATAACCCCGAAGATGTTTGTTGAACTGGAAGTTGGAAGATACTTGAATAACGTATTTGTGTTGCATAAAAAAAATGTTGTTTAGTTGAAAAATCACAAATTGATTCGCTCTACAAATCAAATCACAAATAAATTTGATTTCTTGTTTGGTCGACGAATCAAATCACAAAAAAAATTGATTTCTTATTTGGTCGGCGAATCAAATCACAAATGAAATTTATTTAGGATTTAATGTGGCTTTCAATTCAGAAATAAATTTGATTTATGGACTTGTGATTTGACTAATTAAAAATCACGCAACCCTGTTTTTGCGTTATTAGGCATTTCACACTGTGTACAGCTGAGAATAAAGATTCTCCACATGTAGCATATGATAGCTGAGAATATGAGTGAGAGTGTAAGAAAACTCTCAAAACATACTTGATACCGTTGAAACACAATACCGACGAACGGCGAATTTTCGGACAGTAGTGCGACTTTCGCCCAAAAATTTCGCTCAGTAAAACACAACTACGGCGACAACGAATTAAGCTGCTTATGAAAAGGTACAAATAAAATTTTTACAAACAATAAGATTATTAATTTTCAACTAAAACTAATACAGTATTTTTCAATTTCGATTTAAAAACTTGAGAATATTTAGCATATGTCCACAATGGATCGTATTTTGCCGCTGGCGCCAGCGGCGACGATAGAAATAAGTCTATCGTTGCGAGCAGTCGTCGGACGAACGTCGTTGTTTGCTTTGGTTGTGTGCGTTCTCATGACAACAGTTCTCATATACAACAGTGTGTTTTAATTTTTACAGCGAACGTTCGCAGCGGAAAATTCGCCGTTCGTCGGCATTGTGTTTCAGCCGTTACACGTGTGAGAATATTCCAGCCGTGAGAACTTATGAGAACTCCACGATAAGAATAAATACCCAATCTCATTACCAATTAGACGGTGAGAATGAGAGTGAATTGCTATTCTTAAGGGATTTACTCTCATCGTTTACGGGCTCCTTAAGTTGTCCAGCTTTGCACGAATATGCGTATCCACTAACCTCTCGAAATGTTTCAGTATAAAAGGCGAAAGACTAATTGGCATATGGCACCCTTGGGCATGGTATGTTCCCATTTGGTAACCTTGAGAATTGACTTTTTACTTTACCACTTTGCCAAATAGACGGAACATGATTGCTGTAACACATACATATGCGTGTATGTATACATTTTTTATTGGAAGATGTATCAATAGTCCTAATACATGG
>NW_016219898.1:0-1534 GCF_001687245.7 Rhagoletis zephyria
TTTTCGTATCTGAAATATTATCTATGCAACTCAAGGGTTACTTTAATCCTTAACACTAAATAGTGGCAGATTTTTTCTTTTAAGTAGAAGTGGCCATTTATTGAATAGCCTTAGGTACAACTTTTTACATAACCGGGTTGAGAATTCCAAAATCAGTAACTTACCATGACGTAAACAATCACGCAGTAGTAAAAGTACACCTAAGGCATTGAAGTATGCCGGGTAAAAGCAATTCAAACGCATTAATGCTGTCAAAGTAGCGCTTTGGGACTCTCAATGAAAGTTCATCCATGCTCGCGACGTATAGTAAGCAGATCAGCAAAGTGTCCCACGTGCCGCCCACACTTACACGCGCGCTCGATAATAAACGTGCCATCAAGTATTGAGTTTTATTGCATTTCCAGCGAAAACAACCTTTACGACCGCAACTAAAGTCAATGTGTCGCGTACTCACAAACTCGTAAATCAGCAGCCATATATGCTGCTAAAAGAGAGATAAAAGAAAAAAAAAGCAGGACATGCCAACAAACAAACGCTCGCCTATCGCATGAAATCCTCCCAGGCGGCGTTGCAGCAACAGTTGATAATGATATGGCTGCGACAATTTAATTAAGACGGCAACCCAAATTGAGCGACCAAAGTAAAAGAGACTTCATAAAAATCAAATAGCTAAAATATATCGAAAAAATAGTTGCGCGCTCATAAAAAACACGTTACATGCTAAGGGAAACTGCAAAAATTGAAGAAATAAAAAGAAAAAAAATGTGGGGAGCGGCAAACATAGGCAAAACTGAGAATTTTGAACAAAACTTTTATGCGGCCCTGGGGGATGCATTTGAGTAAACTATGCGGCCGAGTTTGTCGGANGTGGGTAGATAATACATATATAACTGGATAAAATGCACGCTTGTTGTTGAAGTGGTGGCGATGAAAAACGCCGCTATGTGAGAAGAAAATATTCATCATAAAAAATGCGAGATGCCAGTATTGGAATTCTCAACTTTGATGAGGACCACGACAAATGGTATACGGGCTTATGACCCTGAGCTACTTATCTGACGCGAGTGGAGTTTTCAGTAGAGAATAATTGAAACGGCGGTCAAGGACGCCCTAAGAAAAAAATCAACATCGAGATTTGTGCCCATCAGAAACATTCGAATTCGCTTGAAAAGACGCGAACATCGAAATATTCAGCAGCTGAGTGTTTAATTTAATTTATGAGAAAAAAGGATTGATCCCTTTTCGGATGAATGAAAGGATTCTTAGCTCAATTTAAGAAGTTATTTGGTTATCACGTCCGAAGGAATTTCTCGATATTGATTTGGTGATATTTCTCCACATATTTTAATGACAGTTTGTTCTATATCTACATACATATGAGTATTTCCATGATGTCGGACGTGATATTCGAGTGTTAAGTAAGTCATACTGAAACGGAAGTTATAAAAAAATTTGCCGTTGTGTAGCTCGTATACCGTCCTTTGGCTGACAAAAAATTAGGAGCGCTTGGAACACTGGTGCCAAGAAAATCGAT
>NW_016219899.1:0-1534 GCF_001687245.7 Rhagoletis zephyria
TATAGTTTTATTAATATAGGGGAGTGATCGGATGATAGTTCAGGTAGAGATTCTGCTGTTACGTTATTTCTGTATATGTTTCTTGTAATTGCAAAATCTATTAGGGCTGGTATCTTCTTTATATCGGTAGGCCAGTAAGTAGGTTTACCAGGAGATGTGACCTCTAGTCTATTGTGCCTGTTTATAATGGTATTGTATAGCTGCCGCCCTTTTGGGTTAATAAGGCGTGATCCCCAGTACGTATGCTTTGCGTTGAAGTCGCCTCCTGCCAGGAATCTATTACCCAGGCTATCAAACAAATCTTTAAAGTCATTTTCAGAAATTAAAAATCGCGGTGGGCAATAAATAGCCGATAGATTCAAGTCTCGGTCGCGGTTTCGTAAGCATATGGTAGTTGCTTGCAGACAGGCTGTTGCTTTTGACTCTAGAATATTGTGCTTTAGACGATTTCTAATCAGCACCGCTGTGCCTCCTTGAGCTTTACCATCTGGGTGATTTGTGGCATAGAATTTGTATCCAGGTATGGAGAAATTATATTTATTTACTCGGACAGTAGCATAAAATCTATGTTGTATTCAGTGAGAAATTGACTGAGTTCTAATCTACGCTGGTTTACACCGTTAGCATTCCATAAGCAAATTTTCAATTCACTCATTTTTTATTCACTAAAATTTGCAACAATTGGGTTTGAGCCTTTATGAGGTCTTGAATCATATTTTGCATAGTAGACATGAATTGAGTCATACAATGAGTAAGATGCTCAGTATTATTCCTTTGAATATTTGCAAATGTTTCTTGATTGGAGTTTGATTTCGCCGTGCTTGGCTGCGTTTGTAGTTTTAACGCGTCGGCAAAAGAAACGTTGGGAACTCGCAGCGCATTGGCAAAAAAGGCACCTGGTGTAGTGGTTGATGGCGTGAGGTGTTGGTATGTATAAGAGCGTACGGCTGTGTTGCGCTGATTCATGCGAGACTTTAAGTCTTTGTATACAGGGCATCCCCTATAATTGGCGGTGTGGTTACCTCCGCAATTACTGCATTTCTTTACAGCCGCATCATCTTTGATAGCCTTGCAAGAAGCGGAAGCGTGAAGGTCGCCACAGGCAACACACACTGGGCGAAGGTACAGTATGTTCTGGTGTGCCCAAACTCGTGACAATTTGTGCACTGTACGGGACCGTTTCGCTTGTGCGGCTTCTCCACTGTTATTCTTCGGTGTAGAAGGTATCGTAGATTGTAGATTGGGTGCACTGCGTTTTTATTCATTGGCTTTGTTTCTGGCTTAAGTTCTGCCTTAAACATAGGCTGAGCGATTTTTGCTCTGTTGATAATATTGACAACACTTTTAACAGAAAATCCTGCCTTCTCTAGAGCATGAGCAATATCAGCAATGGGTACACTCGATTCTATACCTTTTATTACTACTTGCAATCCTTTGCTGCTTTTGAGCTGGTACGTATAGAAGTTTTTCTTATCTCCATTAAGCTGTTTGGTTACCAACCGGTAGTTTTCTTCAGTTAGAATCTGAAGTTTGG
>NW_016219900.1:0-1534 GCF_001687245.7 Rhagoletis zephyria
ATGTATTTATATTACTGTTGCAACATAATGTTGAACATGGATACATACACATGTACTTGTGTATGTACAAAAGTGGTTAAATATGTATGTATGAATATTAAAACTTGCAAGTAGCTAGCAATCCTCGAATAGGTTTTCACTTCTTACAAGTTGAGTGGTAATACACACACAGTGATCATTGTTTTTTGTTGTTTTAGTCGTGAAAGTAGAATGAACATTTCTTGTTACTCAATTTATGTGTTTATGAGTGTTTTTATGGAACGGGTTTTCTCAGAATTTGCATATAAGTATGTATATTATGTACATTTTTTTTATTTATGTACATTAGACCCCGTAAAAAAAATAAAAAAATCCTGCAATGCGACCGCCATCGGACTCAGATTTTAGTATTTTCTATACTAATGATCCTCCATTAATCTCCCCTCTCTACGATAATTCTAAGAGGTCGCGCATCTTTTGATTATTTTTCCTATAGTAAATAGACGTGAGAAAAGGAGTTATTCTCTTTTGAGGCCAATATAATTTACCAGGATTAATCAAAATGCTCGAAACTAAAGCTGTACATTGCAATAAAAGAACATAGGAACAGAATTCCTTCAATCGACCATCGTATTCTGCAACTACTATTCGATGTATATGTCAAATCCCCATCTCCCCAGCTAGGGNTCGCTTTAACTCTTCACGATCTGCGTACCGAAATCTAAATTTTTAGATTAGATAATTGTGTGAATTTATCTCTACGCAGCTTATGGGTTTTGTTATTACATGAAACGTAGTTAACAATCACATTAACGTAGTAAGAACGAATCTCATCGGGTCAGAAGTTTTACTTTAATTTAAAAATATTATACCCCGTTTGGGTATAAAAGAGTAAAACTAGTTTCTAAGACATGCCCAAACAAAAAGAAACAATTCATACAAAGCGATCAGAAGTGATCGCATGTTTCTTTTCAATTAAACTCTTTGTCGCCGCCTATTAGCTCTTCTTGCGACTGACTACGTAATCATTCCGATATAGCATTTTTTACAGTGTATTTGAATTTAGCTTACCTTAGCAAGAAAAACTGTGAGTGGCATAGCATCTGCAAAAGAGAAAAACTTATTTTTAATATACGTTTTATTTTATTTAATGTACGATTTGTTTTATTCAATAAGAATTTAAAATATGAATTTATAAATCGGATAATAAAATAATTTACTGGTATACATACATATATGTATTTGTATGCGTGTGTATTTTCACGTTGCGACATGTTATAGGCCAACGCAACATAGCGGGCTTATTTTTTCAGTTAATGTTTCTAATTACACGGTGTTACAAAACAAAAAAATTGCACGAATTTTTTAAGTGACCTAGTAGAGCTGGCCGTAGAGCTGGCCGAGTAGTTCACGAAACTATTTTAAAAATTTTTCTAACACCCTCAAATTCTCAACTTATTCTTAAAAAAACTACAGCCGTGTCTCTATATAGCGAATGCCCGCTACAGTGAACACCTCGATATAGTGAACACCGAAATATTTACACGGAGTACTC
>NW_016219901.1:0-1534 GCF_001687245.7 Rhagoletis zephyria
AGAAATGAAGAAATGAAAAAAAGCAAAGTATGTACTTATCTTTATTGGCCTGACATTTACTTTGCAATGTGATAACATTTACTTCCGTTCTTTTTTTGGAAATTCATATGAAAATCAGCGCCTCCCGGTTGCTATCAACTAACAAAGTCTTAATTGCTTCCTTTGCCTTGCAAATTTTCCTACGTAGCGATGTGAAATTGCAGTGGCAGTGTCTGCTGCGCCGGAAAACTCATTCAGAGTGCAAATCCCCGCATTCACACATTCTGCATGAATATTTGCACAAGCTTTGACAGAAATGGGATACTGAAAGCCACCCGTTCACTCCCCGAGTCTACCAAAGTGCATGCCTTTTTTTTTTCTTAGCAGCGCGAACTATTCTTAGTTATTACACCCGACTGCTTGTTATTCCGCTTTTTCGGCTTTTGCCTCAGGTTACAATATTCGCTAGTAAATGGCGTCGCATCCACTGAACCATCATCGAAGCCATTCAAAACTAACGCAGTGCAAATTGGTGTGCAGACAAGCAGGAGTAGCAAAAAAAGAAAACCAAAAACGAATGATTCGTTAGGTTTTGATTTTCCTCGGATTGTGGGTGGAAATCGATAGGAGGGCAACAACATGCCGGGCCATCTTCGGTGGCACGAAAGTTCACAAAAAGCTACAGCGGATGTTGTAGCAAGTCGCACAAATCCTCTTATATACACTGATACATACTTTAGATACGTTCGCTAATAATATTTCAATAGGTGCAAGGTGCACTGACATCTATGTACTTTGGCCAATAAAAATTAAGAAAGGAACAATCAAAATAGTTCCAAAAGTTTAAGAATATTTGTCAAGTTTTAATTTATCAACATTAGGGTGGTGCGAGATCTGGTCGGTAAGTAAATACTAGAACGGAGTGTTTGAGATCCATGAACTACGTAATAAAAAAAGTGTCTCTTTGAGACAAAATCATCGATATGTATACCACACTCTAATGTCCGACTGTAAATGCCGAATATATGACGAAAAAATTCAAAAAGACGACTCCTAAGTTCAGCCAAATTTTTTTTTCTGGTGCAGTCTAATGTAATATATGTATGTACAAAAGCACATAAACAGTTTTCTACGTAGTGCTCCATTCTTATTCGCTCCTTACCGCTGTCTGCTTTTGATATCGTTTTCGGTTTCACATTCATTCCCATTGGCAATCACGATTTTCTCGAAATACATAGCCGCAGGTGTGGAAGAGCTGCTAATAATAGAGTTTGGTTTTGAAACAAAAGCCAATTTCGAATCAGCCGCAAAATTCCATTGCTTAGTTAGACTTTCACTGCCATTTAATACTACACCTACACATCTTTATCTTTCCCAATTTTGGCTTTCAACTCTACATCAAAGTCAATTAAAGCCTTAGTCATCAAATCACGGACATTTCCGGTATTTACACATTCACATTTTTTTTAGACGTACATAGGCACACATGGGCACATATAGAGGCAGGCTCGGATTAACAGCAGGGCCGACGGGGCCGCGGCCTGGGGCCCCCACA
>NW_016219902.1:0-1534 GCF_001687245.7 Rhagoletis zephyria
AAATGAATATTTAAATCTTTTAACTTTCCCCATGGAATAACTTTTCTTAGAGCCATTCCATCCAACTTTGAAGAATTTTGGATAATTGCTTACGGAGGCAACAGGCAATANTAATGAACTACGTGATAAACTGGACTGTCAAAAATGTTTAATCACCCTAATCGAAGAAGTTTTGAAACGATTACCTAGTCAATTAAATATTAAAAAAAAAGCTTAGATTTTTTCACCAGAATAGTGTGTGAATCACAAGAGGGCGAGTTTCAGGGACCTGCCAATTCACTATTTGACTTTGAAGGAAAGAAAAGCAGCGAAAAATGAATATTTAAATCTTTTAACTTTCCCCATGGAATAACTTTTCTTAGAGCCATTCCATCCAACTTTGAAGAATTTTGGATAATTGCTTACGGAGGCAACAGGCAATAAAATTTTTGGAAACATAAGTAAATTCATATTATTATCCTTGCCGCACTCACATGCTCTGTTGAGCGCGTTTTTTCCGTAATGAATTCAACAAAAACTAAGATTCGAAATAGGATGAGGTTGGAAAGTCTTAATTCAATAGTTAAAAGTGTTATATGAAGGCTAACAGTTTCTGCTGCAAAACGTTTCCAATATCAAACAGTATGTTATCAAGTTTGAATAGCTCAATATATGACAACATATATGTACATATATGTAGGCGATTTTGAAGGAATTGTGGAAATAGCTGATNTCTCGCCTTATTATAGATTTTTGTTTAATTTTTAGCCCCGAGCTTTTTAAAGCGGATTGTGCGATTAATCAGTTAATATGAGTTATAATAAATTTAATAATTGCGCAGTCCTATTGCAAAATGTGTTGAAACAAATATTTTTAAAAAGTATGCGTATTTTTNTTTGTGTTATTTATTATTACCCTCTGAAGGTATTATATTGGTTTTTGGGTTTAAAAATTATATTATAAGAAGACCTCATTTTTAAAATAAAAGATTTGTTAAATCGATTTCATAAATTTTATTTAAAAAAATTGCGACTTTTTTCAGAAATTCCGCTCTTTTTTTAAACAATCTGGACACTCTGATGTTGACTTGTTTAAGTATTTTTTGAATCGAGCTTCGACATGCCTTAAGTTACTTTATCAGATACATATGTACAGGCTAAAGTATTGTTAAATGCGTATAAATTTAATTACTGTCCTTTGTTTTGTTACTAATGAAATATTTTTCAACTTAAATTATCAAGTAGATTTCAAACCAATTTATTTATTATTTATTATATGGTAGGGCAGCTTCTCAAACTATATTGATGCAATATTTTCATGTTAAGTGGTTGGAAAATAATGAATACTAGTGTAGAGTCCGACCGATTAATCGGCATCGGCATCGGCTAGTATCGGCACAAAATTGAGCATCGGCATCGGCATCGGCATCGGCATCGGCGATTCTTTGGAATTTCTTTTCAANGATGCAATATTTTCATGTTAAGTGGTTGGAAAATAATGAATACTAGTGTAGAGTCCGACCGATTAATCGGCATCGGCATCGGCTAGTATCGGC
>NW_016219903.1:0-1534 GCF_001687245.7 Rhagoletis zephyria
CGTATTTTATTTTTACTTTTATTTAAATTTACATAGTTTTAGTTTATATGAAAAGAAAAAACATTTTTTTTTGAATTTCATTGGATTTTAAATAGCTTACTTTATTTTATTTTTTAATATTATTTTCTCTTTATTTTGATATTTTTTATTAAAAATCAAAAAATTTAATTTACTTCATTATGTAATTTTCAGGAACTTATTTCCGTTTTTTATTTAATTTTTTAATTTCAATTCCTTTTAATTTTCTGGTTGTATTGTTTAAAAAATAACGTTTTTTTTAGATGTAATTTTCTTAAATTTTTTAGTTTTTATTGTTTTGAAAAGAAAAAAATATTTCTTTAAGAATTTTAATAAAAAAATTTTTTGTATTTATTTTTGCATTTTTATATTTTTAATGAATAATAAGAAATTTTTTTTTTAATTTCATTTGATTTAAAAAAAAACTAATTTCTAAAAGAAAAACAGATAACGCTAAGATTTTCTCGGTAGCAGAGCGTTCAATTACTCTTTCGAAAGACAGTGAAGAGCTTTCAAGATAGTTGTTGCCAGAATTGACAACTGTGGCTATATTAGTTCCACGCAAAAGTGCTTCTAAGAAGTCAACCTTACTAGCCAATTTCCTTCTTGAAATGTTTGCACC
Organism: Rhagoletis zephyria; assembly: GCF_001687245.7. Lineage (NCBI taxonomy): Eukaryota > Metazoa > Arthropoda > Insecta > Diptera > Tephritidae > Rhagoletis > Rhagoletis zephyria. The sequence continues at coordinate 641 of NW_016219903.1, forward strand.
CTGCGTTGGTGTGTTCATAATTTCTTTTGCCTTTTTGCGATCATGTTACCCCTTCTATTTAACCGAATCTTTCTTTCGGTTGGCTTTGAGCTCTTTAACAAGCCTTTTTTGCAGGAACACCACTGTCTTAAGAAGGTAGCAATTTATTTAAAATACCTATCAGGTTGCTTCTGACAAATTTTAATTTTATTTTCTCGCTATTCCAATTTTCTTGCGAATTTCACGTAAAATTACTTTTTTTTTATTTAACGAGTGGACATTAATTATTTTCTGACATTTAATGCAGAGCCTATATGATAAAAAATATTTATTTTAATATTTCAGTAGTACAGTTTGGAAAAAAGTATTTATGAAAACTTGTACGGTATTTCTATTTCTAAAATATGGTCACCGTTGTTATGCTACAAATTTCGTTAGTTGCCCTACCAACAGTTATGCAAAAAAAAAAATAAAAATAAAAATAAAAAAATACCGTAAAAATATGCAAACAAAATAAAATAAACACTCACTCTTCAGTGCTGAACATGCGCACCATGTGACGTTGCAAAACCTCCGGTGTACCGTTCGTTCGCGTAGGCGAATGTGGTGGTGTTTGATAGGCCATCATAGGCTCATCATCTTCGAAAAATCCCGATGAGGTGGATGAAGTTGTGCGCGGATATTTCATCATGTTGGCTCTAACTATGGCCGATGTGTGAGCGATGAAAAGTGTGTAGAAAAAATAAGAGATCAGCAGCGCTCAAGTACTGACAATTTAATGGCTTTGCAGCAGCAAAAAAAAAAAGGAAAGACAAGACNCTCTAACTATGGCCGATGTGTGAGCGATGAAAAGTGTGTAGAAAAAATAAGAGATCAGCAGCGCTCAAGTACTGACAATTTAATGGCTTTGCAGCA
>NW_016219904.1:0-1534 GCF_001687245.7 Rhagoletis zephyria
GAAATTCGGCATTATTAGCATGATTACTTTCTTTGTGGACAGAAAATAATAAATAAGATGGCGGGGATTCCACCACACCGTTATTTTTGCAAATAATGTCTTGTATTTATTGCGACTAGCCTCACAGTATTCGAGGTGATTATAAATTTTCGACCCAAATTTCACTACACTTATTGGAAACTGCCGAACCTAGGTAACCGTGTAAAAACTAAAATTTTGCAAAAAAAAAATATGAAACAAAGTAATGGAACATCAACTACCTATAATGAACACTCTCAAAGGAGGAGCAAATAAGAAAAAAAAAGGTCTGGGAACGTTCTATCAGGGAAAAGAAGTTTTAAGAACTTCACGTTAAGAAAGATAAGGGCGTCTGCGATGACAAATCGTTTCAGTGAGATCCACGATTGCCACGAAGCCAGAGGAAAGGTGGAACATTTCAATTTCCGCATAATTTATCATTGGGGTGTATTGTCCCTTTATGGAATACATTGACTATTATTAAACAATGCGATTTTTCCTATATAATATAAGTACAATAATACGATGATTCAAGAGGTCTAAAAAAAATTCTGGAATAATTATTCTTTTTTATCAATGGTATTGTGGCTTATAATTATTTCATTTTTAATATTGTTATTGAGCTTTGTACCACGATTATTTTTGTTAGGAAAAAGTAACAAAGTCTAAGCGGTAGAAGTTATAGCAGTTTATTCAGAGATCACCACATCTCCTCATCAGACTTCTTTTTTTTTAGACTTCACTTGAAAACAATGTTAAAAATTATTATTTTTATTCAGCTAATAAGAAATATGTGTAATTCGTTAGGTATTTCTGAAGCTTCAATGACGCAAATGTACATACATATGTTTGTTGTGACCGAATTTCTAAATAAATTATATCTCTCGATGCATTGTCATTGTAGGCGTAAGTGCTTCAGGCGAACATTTTTTGTGTTGTAAAATTTTCTAAAAACAAAATTATTTTATGAAAAAGGTTTATTCAGGCGGACTCATTTTATATTTAAACATTTCAAACTCCTGCAGTGTTAGGTATGAGAAACATTTTGTTATCGGTTTCGTTCTTCGCGAATGGTTCGGAGGAGATTTGTTCCAATTTTTTACCTGTCAGAACGCGCCTGAGATTTTTATATCCATTTTGGATTTCTTAGAAATCTCCCCGAAAGTAATGTTCGCATTTTGTTCTCTTTGGAAACGTTTGTTCCCGTTGAGACGTTGTCGACAGTTTTTTTCTCCCTTACCACTTACCTTCTTCTGAAAACACTCCCGAAAGTTATATTCTTATTTCGNACATTCGCCACTGGCACCTGCATTCGCCGCCGCATTTTCGCTTGATCGGTGAATATTGTCCGAAACATCCTTTGGTCCGCTCAATTTTCCATTTAAGCCGCCGCTCCCACTACCATGCGATATTTGCTGCATGGTCACATTATTGTTGGCAGACTCCAGTATATTTTGGAAAGATTGCTGCGACGCAGTACCCGCTTTACTGCTACCGCTACCCTTCGGTGATACAG
>NW_016219905.1:0-1534 GCF_001687245.7 Rhagoletis zephyria
GACGAATGAAGCGATTAACGAATGGAATGAATGAGTACCTAGCTAAGTATGTATATATGTAAATATTTTTAAGAAGCTAAACATATGTATGTGCGAATCTCGTTTAGCGCTCTGTTGTAACAGCTGTCATCTGAGGCTCGCTAATTGTGCTTATATACATAGGTATATGTCTAATTAACTATAACTTGTTATTTGTCATTCTAAACTCTAAATGTGTAATTGACGCATTCCTCTCTGAGTCATTCTAAAAATTTTGCAAAATATCTTGTTATTTGCTTTGCTGTTTGCTTTTGGGGCATTAAGTGATCTCATACCCAGCAGAGAACCCTACCAAACAACATATGCACACACATACATATGTATGTAGGTAGATGCACGCAACGCATCGCTTCGCTGCGAAACAAAAGACTTAAGCGACAAGCGCGCAAATACGTACATATATGTACATACATACAGTGGCGAAANGTGAAAGTTCAGCTCGTTTTCTAACAAAAATCGTGTAAGTCAAAATTTAAAACTTTGTCATCAAAATTTTGAGCTTTTTAATTAGGTTTCCTGGAAATATTCTGAGTATGCAGTTTTGTAGCCCATTCAATTTGAGTCACCCAAAGTGCAAATTTTAATTTTTAATTTTAAGGATCTACAGTTTATTTTTGGCAATTTTTTTATGGAAGGTGGTGCTTATTTTCTCCATATAAAAAAAATTGCCGAATACGCGAACAAAAAGTTGCCAAAAATCAACAGTAAGTTCTAGCTGCTTCAAATATTTATGCACTTTATTACACTAAAGTTTAATGGGCTATAAAACTCCATAATCGGAAAAATTCTAAAAAATGTCATTAAAAATTTAAGATTTTTACCAACATTTGTTAAATTCTCGCCACCGCACACAAAGCAAAAGTGACTATTTAGCTGAACAAAAATCGAAAATTATAAATATCTATAAAAATACGTATGAACGTTCCTTAATGTTTGACTACCTAAAGGCCAGTAATAGTTATGAAGCACTTGCCTTATGTGCACCGTAAGTATTAAGTAGAGATCTGCACAGGAAGTGCACTAGGATATACCCAAATAATAAGTGATCTATAGTGCTTATAATAACTATATTACACCCACACATTGACCAGCTTTCGTTATAAATTTCTTTTATTATTTAATTTTAATAATTTTTTTTATATAAACATATTTCATTCTATAGCAAAAACCGCAAAACACAGAACTTCAAACTTTATACAAAAATTCAAAAAATTTAACAAAGTTTCAAAAAAATTTCACACTTATTATTCAGAACTTTTAGAAACTTTTTGGATATGTAATTCAATTCTAGGTGACAGAAAACCTCTCTGCGGGGTACCTTAGCTCACACTACGCTGGAAAGAGGCGGTGAGCATGCGGGAGACAAGCCTATTTGAGTTTATATGTATGTATGTAAAGGGTATTTTTTGAGAGGTACATAATTTCAAACTGAAAATTTACTTTATAAGAAAGATATTTTTATGTCATTAATTTCGTGTATGTAGGCGCCGCGGCC
>NW_016219906.1:0-1534 GCF_001687245.7 Rhagoletis zephyria
GTAAATCAATCTTTGAAAAAAGTAAAAAAAACAGCATCAAAAATCTCATAATTAATTTTTGAAAATGGTTTTAGCATCGGCCCGTTGTTGCAGCACAAGGTATTCATTGTTTAATTTTTTCACGATATTCAAAATGTCTTACTTTACAAATATTTTTAGTTAATTTTTAATGAAAATACATATACATAGCTCGTTCTATAACAAAAGTCATACAAGTGAATGTTGCAAGCTTTCCACAAAAATCGCGAGAAATTTCAGCAAATTTCAAAAAATGTCCATCAAAATTTCAAACTATTTAATAAGATTTTTCAGAATTTGTTTATTAAGTATTTTTTTTTGTAGCACATTCAATTTCAACGGACTTACCGTTAACTTTTGAAACTTTTTTTCGCTGACGGAATCACCCGTTCTCTTCCATATAATGCATGAACAAAATTTATTTTTATATGCAAGACACCGTCAGCTATTTAAAGTTTTTACTTATCAATGAAAAATATTTGATGACTTAGTTTGCTAGTAATCATGAAACTTTCAAGCACAAGCCAGTAAATTGCGTATATTTTTATGCGTTTATGTATGAATATGTGTAGATACTTAAATATGTACACAGTTGAGGTATTCGTAGAAGATAGAAAAATTGCGAGAGCATAATCAGTCCATTCGCTTAGGTCATTAATTAATTTTCAGCTTTTTTATTCACTATCGGATAACCTGTAGCGCTACAACAGGGCCGGCGAACCTTTATGCATATACGTGCCATTATTTTCAAAGAAAGATTCAGTGTATCCATGACGTGCCAATAAGAAATCATGACTTATCACGGTACATGGAGATAATAATAGACACATAAATCGTACAAATATTTTTAAAAGAACAAAGTATTTAGGCATTTCTTAAATGCCTCTATGTATCTAACGTATTAAGTGGTAATGACTCACATGCATAGGTATATGAAAATATTTTCAAGATAGCAAACGCCAGCTTCTGTAGACAGCTAAAATGTCTGGAAGTGAATGCAGACTATCTAAAATTGTAGTATTCAAATTTGGGATCAAATTGGCGATGGTCTTTCTAATTCTGTTTATTCCAACTCTTTCCTTGTTTCGGCGAAGTTTTTCGTCCACATTGACTTACACTGTAACTCATTCAGCGGCATTTCAAACCATTAATTTCAACCAATCAAATGAAAATAACCTTTGTTGGAAATAAAGCAAAAATTAGATTTTGGTATTATTTCCCATTTAAAAGTGAAATAAATCAAATTTTGCGTTATTGCGGTTTGTGTTATTTAACCCCCACCCTTTCGATTAGGTAATAACTATCACTAGTAATTGAGGAATCGGGTCCTAAATTAATACGGTGCCCAAATTATTTTGTTGCGTGCCATCAATGGCCATTGATGGCACGCGTGCCTTTGGTTCGCCAGCCACTTGCTGCAGCATCCAGCAGGTGGTAAGGCACGCTAATGAAGTGCCAAGCATTTGTCCTGTTTGTGGTCAGAAGCTCATTAGTAGCTTCATACATTTCTGCAGGA
>NW_016219907.1:0-1533 GCF_001687245.7 Rhagoletis zephyria
GAAGCAAATGTTCAGTATTTTCCGGTGATATATCTTCAGAAATATAAAATATATTCCTGGGTGCGCCCCTGGATATACATATGTATATATTTCTCTACTATAAGCAGTATAATGCTTAGCTAAACGCTTGAAAACTGGTTTGGTTACTTACAATGAAGTCTGTTATACATTTTCCTACAGCGGCCGCCAAAGAAGCCAAATTATTAAAATCTCATATTTTTTATAAAAATTTTAGAAAACTTTTACAGAATTATTTTGCGCGGAAAAGCGTACATTTGAAAGCACACTTACAAGTTGTGCCTATAGCTGAGTGCGCATTTATGCTTGCTACAATTGGTTGCTGCCAAGAGTTCAAATCTCATTAGGCGGAACATATAATTCTAAATTTTTATCTTCGGTTTTACTTAATTATGAAAAAGCATCTGTGAGCTGCACAACGAAATCGTGCGCAAACCAACAAAATCTCCAAAAATAAATCTACTCAGCACTTGTTTGCAAAAGTGAGTCTTAACTATATGCCAAGGCTGACATTATTATCGGTGTTACAGCTGGCCCCTAAATAAAGGAGTTAATCTACTCTTCAAAAATTAAAAATGTGAGGATTTCCGTGAGTAGTAAGATGAATACACACACTTTTCTTTTACCCCGTCTTTTCCTCGTTTACCTTCTCGTTCTCTCAGCTTACACATCCAACTTCGAAAAGTTCACCCATTTTGTTTTGCATAGCCATGAGAGATTTACAAGAACATATATTTCACACATCGTGGCATTAGGACAACTTTTTTCATGCTCTCGAAACCGGCTTTGAAATCGACAAACAGGCGATGTGTGGCGATCCTATTTTCGTCAGTCGTCTCCAATATTCGGCGTATTGTGAATTCCTGGCCTTTAGTCATTCAAACAATACTTTCGAGAAGACCATATAGCCGATGGTTAGAAGGCTGTTCCTGTGGTAGTTAGCATTGATATGGGAGTCACCCTTCTTGTTGATTGCACATATTCTTCTGATGCATTATGATGCAATTGTCATGTCACTTGTAAGGTTGCAGCCTCCCATTGAGCATTTACCCTGTCGTAGACTTGCGGTGTTACGCCAGTATGGTTCTCTGAGTCTGTTGCTCCCATGCCTGAGCAATCCCTTGATTATGCGGCGTCCTATCGTAAGAAAGGGCTCAGACCCTGTGGACAACGAGGCCGCTCCTGTTCTGGCTAATGAATTTCCTCTCTAAGTCAGCTTATTTGCGCCTATTATCTCTGGGGACCAAAGCTAATGGAATATGGGATCCTAGCTCCTAGTCCCTGTTCCTTGATGATAGGGTTTGTCTGCGCCAAAGTCTTCCCTGGTGAAGTTTAGTAGAGTTCGTTTTTCTACCTATTCTATGGTAAGATGAAGTGTCTCGAGCTCGATAATCATCTCTTCTGCGTGATGCATATAAACACCAGACGCTGAAGCTTGATAAGGGATTGCCTTGGGACTCAAGAACCACCTACATACATGGTATACATCGATCTCAGGATTTTGGAACTAAAAGT
>NW_016219909.1:0-1533 GCF_001687245.7 Rhagoletis zephyria
AAATCTCATATCGGCGGAAGATTATACTAAATTTTTCTCTGTGTGAATAATTCAACCAAGAATTGAGTACTGTAATGAGTTAAGGGCAGGAGGCACACAGACACAGCAGGCTAGCTAAGAGTAGCTACGAGTAACCTAAAGTCACGTCGAATCTTTGCTTACATGCAGGGGGTAAGGGCTCACTATGTTGACTTTGACTAGCAAAAAAACTAAGTTTAAAAATATATTGTTTGTTGGGTGCAGACCCTCTTAAAAATCACATTTCTGTTTTACTTTTTATAATAAGCAATAATGACGAGTAGTTCAAATATTATCAAAAGAAAAATAAAGATTCAAAATGGTAGCATTTTTATTGGCAAGAATGCATACAGAGCTGAGTACAGTGTTGAGTGATAAAAAGGATAGAGGTAAACAGTTGTCGGGAAAGAGTGAGAGGTCAAAAAAGAGGTGGTAAAAACAGTTGATGAGCTAAAAAACTAAAAAGAAACAGTTGGGAAAAGACAGAGTGGGCACCGTCAGCTCAGCAGTAAAAGAGACGGTGCTTGACCTTCTCGTGGAGGTGGGCCAGGCAGTTCAGCTTGGTGATGATCGCCTCCTCCTCGGTGGAGCTCACTGGGACGGCGCCAGAGCCAGAGCGTTTGCTGCCGCTGCTCAGCGTAGTGTTGCCCGGTTTGTTGCTGCCCAGCTCCAGTGCTCGCTGGGCCTCAATGTGCAGCTTGGCTCGGTAGGCGGCCAGATCGGCGTAACGAACAGCAGTGGGAATGGCGATGACGCTGCGAGTGCGAGTGCTGCTGAAGCAGCTGTAGAAGCAGAGTTGCTGCACCGCATCGGNTGCGAGTGCGAGTGCTGCTGAAGCAGCTGTAGAAGCAGAGTTGCTGCACCGCATCGGCGTTCATGTTCAGGTCGTCGTGGAGGATGACGTACTTGGTCGGCTTTGAGGTGCCCTGAAGAGAGGAGGGAGAAAATAATCGGTTGAAAAAGGATAATCCAACAACAAAAGTGAACTCACCAGTGGGGAAAAGTGGCTGTTGAGGTAGAAGCTCTTGAGAGTAGGGTCGACAATGTCCCGGTCGACGACAGTGCCCGAGGGCACATTGTAGGTGGGCTTGCGACCAGAGGTGTTCTGCTCGGCCAGGGCAAAGCGAGTGTGGTGACGCTTCTGCACAACAATGAGGACAAAGGGCAGGTTGGGGGCGCCCAGCTCGGCGCAGGCTCGGCGAATGAGCGGAATCTCAACGTCGACGACGCGGGCAAACTGGCCCTCGGAGACGCCGTCGCGAAAGACGACCAGCGTCGAGGGCAGCTCTCGACGAGCGTCCTTGTACTGCCGCAGCAGGTCGCCCACCATCAGATCGAGTTGCTTGATCGTCTCGTCGCGCTGCTTCGCCTGCACTCGAATGCTGGCATTGTAGAGGGCAAAGGACTGGTCGTAGGAGCCGACGGCGGCCGCCACCGAGGACATGACGCGCTCGGTCTCACCAGGATGGTTCACGTCCACGCCAATGACCATGGTGGAGCGAGTGTTGACCGGCA
>NW_016219910.1:0-1533 GCF_001687245.7 Rhagoletis zephyria
CCAGCGGCTTTGTTGTTTTTTAGCCGCGTTATTGCTATACGTACCTCGTAACAATAACTATGTAAACACAAATTCAAACATTTTGACAGTAATTGTAACGGCGATTCGAACCCAAATTTGAAATCATAACCACTCTCGTCATCTTCGGAAAAATATCGCTAAACGAAAACGTACAAAATTTATGTTAGCCTATTAATGAACATACTCAGTAAGACTGGGAGGCTAAGATATAATCGCCTCGGCTCACATCTTATAAAGCCGTTGAGGGAGCATTTGGTGTGGATCCCAGCTGATTGCGTAACTTCAAAACAGATTGTGTTCGATGAATCTAATCGGGTTGTCTTTAATAATTTAGGAACTTAAAATTTTCAATTCAACAAATAGTTCAAAAAGGTCGATAAAATATGCTGGCAAAAAATATGTATGTATCAATCACCTTTCGCCTTGAACAGAAATTTAATTTTATATCAATTTACAATACGATTATGTTTGTCTTTTCGTACTTAAGGACTGCGTTTGAAAAAATTGTCCATCACTAAATTTAAAAAAATCTCCTAAACTAGTAGTCCGATTGCAAAATAATGGTCATATTTACAGCTTCTTTAATTCAAATTCTTATTATATATTTAAACTTGTTTCTGGCACCCCTTCCATTAAGGATTTTATGTTATTATCTGATAATTTTCTTTGTTGGCTTGATTTTACTTTTGACCAATGCGCAGTATCTTTCGATTGGTCTGAGCTCTGGCAGATGGTTTTTTGAATACCACTCCAAAGTCAGTTTGCTGTAATGGCGAGAGGCTGGGTCCGGCCCAAAGAAAGCGGAAACATCATGCTATCTTAGGAAAGGCTTTAGTCTTTTTTCCAAAACATTCCTTAATACATATATGTATATTTCTGAGTTTATTGTTCCCGTAGTTATAAAAGATCTTTCGCTACAGCTCCAGATTGCTTGCCAGACCCGGAATTTGCGAAGAAAATTTCTGCCTTTTAGACTTGAACGTTTCGTCCACATTACCCCACGAGTCTGCAATGTTAAACTCCTCGGCTATGGATATGGACGACGAGACGTAGTCCATGACGCAGCAATCGAATTTTTCAACGAAATTTGTTTTAGTTGTTTGGCTCGTTGTTTTGCCTCTGTGTTCATCACAACGTTTCGGCCTGGAGCTTTTTGCACTTTGAACGTCTTGAGACCGGCCTCTTTTTTTTGTTTTGCCCCAAAGAATACCCGAAACATTCCACTTTCTGCGCCAGTTGGTGATGATTTTGTTTTTCTTATTTTGGTCACTGATCCTATTTTCTCTGCCGGAATCTGGCTTCCAACTAACAGCCAAGTTTTTCTTAAAGTTCCTCAACACTCGTGATACAGTTTCGGGCTCACTTTTAGCTCCCGAGCAATTTTTTTAATGGTCACTGAGGGTGGTCTTGCAAACTTTTCACAATCGTTTTTCGTACTTCCAATTCGCTTGTCTCTTTAAATTAATAAAAGCAGCGTACAGTTTCATAAGTAAAAACACTATCAGCTGATTG
>NW_016219911.1:0-1533 GCF_001687245.7 Rhagoletis zephyria
TTGCTAGCACTCTAGTCGTAGCGCCGTGTGTGTGTGTGTGTTCGAAGTATATACACGAGAATAGTGTGTTTTATTTGGTGGGGGTTAGTGGGACCTTCGCCGGACTCTGGTTCGGCTGAGTTCACCTCAGCCGTTGACAAAACCCACCTCATAAGGCCCTAACTATATTCCTTTAGAAATTCAGCTTTGTACAAAAATCGGTATATTAGGCTGTATTCTTAAACGCATTACTGCAAAGCATCAATCTCTTTTATTTCCAGAGTATGATTCATATCAATACGCGATATGCGCAACTATGAAGAAATACGAATTTTTAATAAAGTTGTCCAAATTGGATACTGTTATCCCTTATGGTTGAGAAATAAAAGAGACTGATACTTTGCATGAATGCGTTTAAAAAGACAGCCTTACTCATTAAGGACCTAATAGAATTTGAAACCAACAACAACTACATCAATAAATTAGTTTGTGTTTATTAAAAATCAGGGCTTAGAAGAAATTGGCAAATGAAGCACTTTAATTTTTATAAAGTTTTATAACTACTCTGTAAAGAAACAAAAATGCAAATGTATGTATCTAGTTCATACTATCCCACCAAACAATTTGTGTTGCCGGCAATAAGAAAACGTGTCGCCCTCGGAAACAAATTTATTGCCGGTAATATTGCCATCGAATCGATTTCCTATTACCGGTCGCTCTAAAACGTCCGCCGAAGGCAACTCGCCTGGGCGAGTCGTTTTCTTATTGCCTGAATGAGTCTTTTTCTTATCGCTTCAGGCGATATTTGGAATAATTTTATTCTTTTTAATACTTCATTTATTTTTCTGTATACCAAATTGCAACTTACAATCGGAATTAATTCATTTTCTCGCTGTGAGGCTTCCTATTTTATCAATCTTGTCCTTGGGCATAATTTAGATGCTTTTGGCCAATACTATTGACGCCATATTCATAAGTTTCGGAATTTTTGAGAACTTTTTTATTCAAAATTGACATGAATGAAGTGATGTTGCCGATTTGTCACCACAGCAATAAATCGGTGAGTCGCCAATTTGTTGCCATTGACGATTGTTGCCTATTTCTCATGTTTTGCATGGTGGGTATATGTTGTATAGGCAAAACAATCAGTTTTTATTTTGTTCAAATTTTATTCTATTGTAGTAGCAAGATTTTGACCTTTTTTGATAAAAAAATAGTCCTTTAGTTGCGCCGCAATAGAAATTACTAACCTAACAGAGATGTCTTTCTACTAATAACTGTTATTTTGAAAACATATTTTTGTATTAGATTATCATACCCTCCAAAAACTTCCTAATATGTAGTAGTTTAGTTTTTATTGCACTTTTTCTTATACACGGTTTTTGTCACTCCAAACTTTATCAGCGTCAACTTTACATATTTCTTTATGAAGATATAAAATATATATTTTTATAGATATATATAAATATATGTACTTTCATACATAATTATAGCCAAATGAGAATAAAATCTTTTTCCACTTCTATCCAAACCAATGAGCGCCCATGCAGTCTC
>NW_016219912.1:0-1258 GCF_001687245.7 Rhagoletis zephyria
TAATGCATGAAAATCCTAACCTCAAAAAAATCACCCGTTAATTATATGATCTACACTTTCGTCTCACATATTTTTATGATAAACCGTACCGTTTGGCTAAAAAATGCGAAAAGACTATTTATGTGACCTTTGACCCCGAATAACTTTTTTTGGCACACATGGGATCGATGGGGACTTTTGACACTTTATTTCTCCACCAAAATTTAGCTCTGTCGAAATTTTTGTTATTTGACCACTTGTTTTATGACTAATTTGACCGGACTATTTTCACAAGTTTGTGATAAAAAAGCATTTGCGAAATTCGTTACTTTATAATTTAAAATGCTTTATACATTCATAAAGGCATTTATTGGCTGCATCTGGAAAATCAGTTCCATCAAATCTTATGTATACCCCAGAAGATACGGTGTCTGACGATATAATCAAGGGTGTTATTCAAAGCCTAGCATTATCGGAAGGAAAGGCATTCAAGAATGAAAATACTATGATGAACAGATTAGATGGCAATATATCGTTGGCAGCTGTTGAATTTACTTTTACAACGAAAGATTGCCTTAATGTTACCCTACATTTCCCGAGTGAGTTTCGTACATTAGAACCAAGCCATGAAGGTCAGAAATTGTGGGCAACGCGTTGTAGCGGTGTACTTGATAAGACCGCGAACGAAAGGGGAAATATTACAGAGCATGATTTGTATATACGGGAAGGTTTCCTTCAATTACAACACCACATTTTCCTTCAATGGGTAGAAAAGCAGCACACAAAAGATATAAGTACTTTACGGGTTTCAATGCGAGCGTTTCAACAAAATACCAAATCGAAGATGTGTTCCACAACAGCCGAATCAAATTTGTTAATGCTTCTATATAGCTTTACTTTCTTTTTGCCTTTTTTAAATATGCTTTGGGTAAGGAAATATATTTATATGTATGTATGTATTTATTTTAATGACTAAATTATATATATTCAAGACATATGGACGCGAGCGAGAAGAGAATATATTAGCTCATCACTGGAGATATGGCTTTGACTATGCCAAATATTGGATGGGCAATGCGATTGTGTCTTTCATTCATTTGTTGCTCTTGGATGTAATCATAGTGATTTTGGTCTTAGTAAGTGCTTTCCTTTGTCACTTTTAGGAAAAAAAAAATTATCCCAAAGTTCTGACACTATTCATGAACTATAACATTTTGTTTTCTTATCTATCTACATACATAAATATTTTCGATTTTAACGGTCACCTAAATTTTTTTTT
>NW_016219912.1:1331-1533 GCF_001687245.7 Rhagoletis zephyria
TTTTTTTTTTTTTTTTTTTTTTATTTTTTTATACCTACCCAGAACCGCATTAACAAAAAGCTGATTTGCCGCAACACATATTTCTTTAAAGCATTTATACTTTTGTCGTTATGGCGCACTCGCTGAAACCGTATTCAAAGGTAAACAAAATTAGTAATTTTTATTCGATATTTCTTAAATAATTAATTTGCGCGGTGTACCG
>NW_016219913.1:0-1533 GCF_001687245.7 Rhagoletis zephyria
TCTTTTTTTTGACTTCATCGTTATCATTTATTTCTTCATCTTTCTTTTCTTTTCTTTTTTCTTTATCTTTATTTCAAAGCTTAATTTCAAATGCGAAGTGAAACAACATGCGAAACATGTCAAATTGAACATGTTGCAGCAACATCTATACACAATTCGAAAATGTTTAAACGACGGCTTTGGCCGTAATTTTCAACCAATTGCGGAACCATAAAAACTCTGCTCATCTACGTAAAAATGCCTTTCCAACGGTGTTCTTGGCTTTGAAATCGGTTCGGTAGAATCGCCAAACGAACGGAGACAAAATTTATGAATATATAGATAAGGAACAATAAAAGACCACAGTGAGTCCCTTGTGGAATTCTTGACCAAGTATCGATAAGCAAAGATAATTTAACTCCTTCAATTGACACAAAAAGTTTCCTATTCGATAGAAAACTGCAGAAAAATTTCAACAGTTTTCCGTTGATTCAATACAATTTCAATTTACGTAACAGAATTGAATGACCAACTTTGTCAAATGCTTTTGAGAAGTCGGTGTAAATGACGTCGAGTTGCGCATGAGTCTCAAAAGCATCGACAATTCGATTAGGGCCTAAGGCTAAATTGGTGGAAGTTGACCTTCCGGGAAAAAATCCATGCTGACATTCAACAATAGCTTTGCTAATGTGTTCAAAGAGCTTACGTTGAAGAATGTGATCAAATATCTTTGCCAGGGTGCTTTGTTTAACTATAGGTCTATACTTGCAAATATCATTGCGGTCGCCAGACTTAAATATAGGATTTATTGAACATAGTTTCCACGAATCTAGGAAAGTTCCGCAGTTCAGACATTGTCGAAAGAAAAGTGCCAAAGGATCTGCAACGGTATCGGAACAAATTTCATATTCATATTCATATTTATTTATTTAAGTCTATGGTTACAAAACCTTACAGACTAGAGGTACAAAAAGACTTAGAAATAATTTATAAAGATACAATTAAAAGTAATTAGATTCCAGCTTAGATAAAAAAAGAGATCTAGGATGGGCGAAATCAAGATCAAGACTATTAAAAATTCTATTAAGTTCATTAAGAGACATAGTAATGGGTGCATAATTTAAATAATTCGATTTGAAAATTTTAACACGCAACGAAAAGTGAAAACGCAATACCCTTTGGGGAATATTAAAACATATCTGCTCCAGTAGTTCAGGACAATTGATGAGACCACAGACAATATCATAGATAAACATAAGTGAGTTAATTATACGCCATGAGGCAAGAGATTTCAGATTTATTAACAAAGAACGGGCCTCATAAGATGGAAGGGGCTCATTAAAATGACGAGATTGCAGAGCGAAACGGACAAAGCTATGTTGAACTCTTTCGATCCTTTGGGAATAAACAGAGTAAATTGGATTCCAATTTACTGAGGCATTCTCCAACTTAGACTTAACTAGAGAATTATAAAGCGTTTTCCTAGTATAAAAATCCCTAAAGTTCCGCGCATAGCGCCGTAGAAAGCCCAAGTTGGAGTAGGCCTTAGGAATA
>NW_016219914.1:0-1533 GCF_001687245.7 Rhagoletis zephyria
CACCCCCTAGGATTGTTCTATATCGAAAAAAGTATACCCCTATTTTTCTTATTTTGAAATCAAAAACTATTTAGAGGTCGCACGAAGTGCTGAAAATTTTCCACGTATTTTTATATGAAAAAAAAAGCTTTTCGTAGAAATGGCATAGAATTCTTTAAAATCAATATTTTTTGATCGGAAAGCTCTGTTTCTCTTCAGGAGACCTTCAATAATAATATCCAATTGATTATGTAACCATTTTGTAATGCTAACGATTTTTTATTGTTCCCCCCCATTGTATTTTTCGGGGTTTTTGTGGATTTTTGGCCGACCTATAAATTATAGTTGCAATGAAAAAATGGTTAAATAAACAATTGGATATTATTACTGGGAACTCTTGCAATAAAATACGAAAAGCTGTTTTTCCCATATAAAATACATGGAAAGCTTTGGGCGCTTTGATCGACCTCTAAATAGTTTTTGATTTCAAAATAAAAAAATAGGGTTATACTTTTTTCGATACAGAACAATCCTAAGGGGTAGCGCATTACAATGCCGATTTGACTTTTTCCACATGCACTTTTGGACCACCCTAATGCTGATATCTGGCAACTTTGCATTGTTTTTGGTGGCGGATGTATGCGTTGCTGTCGTTGCTAAGGGTTGTCAGTTGCAGCGGTAAAACCATTTAGAATGTCGGTGAGACGGCTGCCGCGGACACCGGTGCATTTGATTTGATTACACGTGATCTGGCCTCCCATTCAAGTAAAGCTACACAGTATTCGGAGCTCTATTTGAAGCACTTGAGCTTTTCGTTGTCTGCTGCTAACCTGCTTTAATTACACGCTCGCAATGGGCGACGCGTGCAAACTGTTCGCGGCGGCGTTTCGCTTTGAGTTGAGCAGCAGTTTTGCTTTTCCCACTAACACTTTTGGGTGTGGAAAATCGTTCATTTGCAGCATCGTGCAGCACGGCACGTCACCTCATTGACCAAACGCCCTAGGGAATTGCCAGGCGTAAACCTTCATATCAATAGCGTATGTATGCATGTGTACCCATCGAGTTGTTTATTACGAGTACAAAGACAGTGTTGTTTTAATATATTATTAAATTAATATTTGAATGTGAAATTAATAGCCGATTTTATTCCCAAGACTTTGACTTTCCATGCCTAATGTGGGAAACTGCGCCAGTTACACTTGTTTTGTAGAGGCCGAAATGCATTGTTTTCCGCGTACTTTCTCACGGTAATCTAAGCTAAGTCTATATGAAATGATAGTAGATAACATTTGACACTTATAATACATAACCTGTTAATTTTGATTTAACATGACTAAAGGAGTCGTTTTCGATGATGATGAAAAACGAAGCGCAACACTACTGGAAACGTATGAAAGGTAACAGACAGGCTAAGTCCCTTATCCCGAAAATATCAACAAGGATAACCGAAGCACTGACTCCTCTTAGGGCACTGCATTGTAATTAAACACTTGCCAAACAAGGGACTTGTTAACTCTGACCAGTGTAGGTTGTGTCTCGATGAACAAAAAAAAA
>NW_016219915.1:0-1533 GCF_001687245.7 Rhagoletis zephyria
TGTGTGACATACAGTACAGTTTTCATGCATGCACACCAACCTACATACATATGTATGTACACACATACACACTTGCATCGCTGCCTCTGTAGCGATTTTGATGCCTAAAGCCAAGCAGCGGCAAAGGCAGAAGTGGACAACTTACAAAAAGTGTAGCTGCATTTGTAGCAGTCAGCGTGGAAATTGACTACTAGACATACACATCCACATACACACGGACGCGTGTATTTATGTATATATTTTATGTAACCACGCTTACAACTGTGATGGCGGTATCAGCAATAAATGTAGACGACAAAACAATAATTGCAACACTGTTGGTAATGGCTTTGGCGATGGCGATGGCCCAAAGCAACAGGAACCACCAACTCAGCAGGCAACGGCGACAACAACAACAACAATAGCAATGGTAGCACTCAGCGGAAACTCTTATCTTCATTTTATCGATCGTGTCAAGTCTAACAGTACATTTCCGTCACTTTTTATGGGCGTTTGTTGAGCTGTGCTGTGCCACGCCGCTACGCGTTGCTATATATGTATGTATGTATGTATGTTTATTGGTTGAATGTTGGACTTTGGATTGATTGAAGAAATTAACGGTGCTTAAGTGCTTGATGTGAATTGCTGTGAAGAGCTGTTGGTGGTGTTGTTGCAGGCAGTGTTTAAAGGAATTGAGTCAGAAATTGAAAATAAGTTAAGGAAATGGTGGCTCAAATTATTGAAATAAAATTTAATAATGCGGAATCTAAAGGAATGCAATGGAATGGAACAAAATGAAATGGAATGTATTGAATTGAAATGAAACGAAATAAAACAATTGATGTGGATGGGGACGAATTGATATGAATAAAATAACAAAAACCTTAAATAATAATTTTAAACAAAAAAATTGAATGGAACGAAACGAAATGTAATGATGTAGTTTTAGACAAGAGAGGGCTTGAATCGAAAGAAGTGTAATGGATGAAACCATATATTTGGCATATTTTTAGATCCATTTGTTATTTATTTAGAGATTTTTGGCGAAAAAAATTTAGCGCGGCGATTTAAAGAATCCCACTACTGGGCCAGGAAGTCGCTATTTGCAGATCTAAAAAAAATTTCAACGAAATAAGCGTCTGAACTGCTCAGGTTAAATTTGTTTNGCAGTAGCGCATTTGAAGGCTCTCTACTTAAAAATTCATGGAAATGACAACAATGTATGTACATATATATGTTTGATCTCTATGATTTGAAATATAAAGATACAATTGCAAGTATTCTGACATCTTTTTGCAGACGCAAGAGCCTGCTGCTAATTCAAGTAGTGAAGTACATGAAGACAGTGACAATTTGCTTGGCACACTACTAAACCAAATCTCCCAATACGAACCAAGAAGCGAAAATACCACAGAGGCATTTTCAATCATAGAAGCATTCAATGAAAATTGCGATTTGAAGGCCAATTTAGCAGACTATTGGGAGTCAAAAAAATTTACTCGCACTACCTTGTACCAGCTATACAAAATTATTCATGCAACTCCTGCTACGCAA